>NW_004797551.1:193689-194872 GCF_000002075.1 Aplysia californica
TCTCTCTCTCACTCACTCCCCCCTCCACCCCCCCTCTCTCTCTCTCTCTCACACACACACACTCTCACACACATACACACACGAAGAAAGGGGGGTGCAGGCTTTCAAATGATGTTTCTGGGTTGGCTTTTTTTTGTTTGTTTGTTCTGTTTGTTTGTCTGTTTTTGCTCTGATGCATCAATTAAACCATCTTACCATCTGCGGTAGCGTACATCATGGGTCTACATGTAGATCTACCTACTAAAAGAACACTGGCAGAAACATTGAAACCATATAAAAGAAAAATCAACAACACTTTCTATAGACTTACAGGTACGCCTATCATTACGTTGTTGTAGTGGAACTGAGTGCCAGATAAATTTTAATAAACCATTTTATACCATGTACATATTAATAATGCATCATGTCGTGAAATATCTGGCACCTAATATATCTGGTACAAAACTTATAAAAACATACACATCAAATTGCCATATATCCGGAACATGCGCAGTGAGCACATATTTCTAAAATGGTGGCTTGAAATAGCAACCAGTGTAAACTAACTTTTCCCGACTCCGTTTTATCAACTTTTGCACGAAAACACGTTAGTGATTATTTATTAGCAGCCATGGCTGAAGCTGACCCCGTAACCGTGGTAAGTCCAAACACTGCTGCATGATATATTGTCTTTTCTGCTGCGTTTTGATCATTTAGCCTCTAATTCTTACTCTAGATCTAAGATAGAATAATAGAAGAAATGTAGAATAATGAAAGAATGTGATGTCTGAGTCTGATGTCTAGAGTTCTTGACAATCATGGTCTTGACTCTCTACTTCTACTCTTGATCTAGATCTAGATCTAGTCCCTATAGCCTTCGAGAGCGTTTATGTTTAGTAGTTAAATGTAAAGTGCAGTGAAATAAAGTACCTAGTTTAGTAACTTATCATAGATCTAGAATCAAGAATGTCTAGATATTCTAGACTAGTATATCTAGATCTAGTGACTAGTGTCTAGTTTTAGAAGGCATTCACCGTTGGGCCCCAAAGAATTATGGATATTCATATTGATACTGACTCAAATATGTGGTGTATCGATGCTTTACTACTTTATCCGAACGAGCGTGAGAGATGTGCTGTTATTTTTCTGTACAAAATGAACCGTACGGTAATATTTCACTTGCTTTAAAAAAAAAAGGGGGGGG
>NW_004797551.1:194972-207510 GCF_000002075.1 Aplysia californica
GGAGGCAGGTCAGGGGCTGACCTAACAAAAACATGGAGGGTTTCAGGGCATGCCGCCTTGAAATTAACCATGATTTGCAATTGCCCTTAGGCTAGGTTTGATCTCATTTGGGCTCGCGAGTTGAAAAGTAATTGGTTAGAACCAGAAATAATTGTCGATGGAGCCAAAACCCACACTCCATAGTTATTGTTGGGGCCAAGACCGGATTATAAATCCCTTTTGTACGTAGTTACACTAGTACTCACACAATAGGGAGAGCTTGTGCTCACTTACTGACTTTAACCCTATCCGTACATTGTGTTTTACTATCGTATCCATACGACGTGGGGGACTCTGTGCCCCCACTTTCCAAAGAGGAAATTTTCTTGTTAATCCGATCCATATATGCTTTGCATAGCAGTCTGTGAAAATGATTTTTTGAGAAGTACTGAATGTTTCAAAGACATCTTCGCACTAGAAGTATTTTAAAATGTGAAGTCTAATACAACCCCTGGAGTACAAAATGACCCCAGGCAGACGGATAAGGTTAAATTGTCTTACTAATTATTAGGAATATTCTTGTGACTTGTGTAGACTTAGCTGATTAAACTACTGACTCAGGAGTTTTAGAAGCAACTACTTCTCATCATTCGTGGAAAAACCTGTGTTCTGCCAAAATGTGATGAGGAATGTACAGTTTGGTTTTTCAAAATATGGGATGTAATGCGGCCTCTAATCAGCCAACGTCTCAATTTGCATCATCATCATCATCATTGCCTTTCTCACCCTGGATCTGGATATAGGCCATGAACAAACAGTTTCCACCTTTCCCTATCCTGGGCTAGTCGCTAGATGTCACTCCATGTCTTCCCACTTTTCTGAACATCCATTTCCGTGACTCTTCTCCTGGTTTCACATGGACTCCCTCTTGATCTTTTACCCTGTGGGTTCCAATCTAGCTCTTTCTTTGTTATGCAGCTGCTTGACTTCCTGAAAATGTGTCCAATCCATCGCCAACGCCTTCTTCCCACCTCCCCTCTGACTGGGCTCTGTCTCGTTCCTCTTAATACTCCTTGTTGGTGATCCTGTCTCTATCTGATCCTCAGTAACTTCCTCAGACTGTTCAAGAAAACCTGGATCCTCTTAATGCACATCTGAGATGCGTTCCACGTTTCACATCCTCAATTTGCATAGGTTGACCCAAAATTGGCTAAACTGAGGGTCGCTCCTCCCGTTAAAATCATATGTCAAGACGAAATATGCCATACTAAATGTTTATGAGCTCATTGCTAGTTAGCCAAAAATTTCTGTTTGTGTTGTTCTAGCCACAATTTTCAGTTGTTTGGCTACCTTTAGATACTTTCCCCATCATAATGATCATTTGAACAGGCTAATTATAGAGATAGGATGTTAGAGAGAAGAGAGGGGTTGTTTGTATGTGGAGTACAGGAGCAGTACATTTCCATTTCTTTGTCTCTGGAAAATGTTCCTGTGAGTATCAAGCAGGTTTATGTGTTAAAACGTTTTGGTGAAAAAACTCCAGCCTCTGAGTAGGTGTTCTAATGGTCAGATGATTAGGCTGTAAGACCTGTATCTGAAAGGTCATGGCTTCGAACCCCAGCCTTTTGAAAGGCACTTTACACAAAAGTTCCTCACTTTAAATGGTTTGACAGAATGGATTTTGTTTTACAAATCGAATATACTACTTTCACAACATGTGCTAAGACTTACGATAAAGAATGAATTTGAAAATAAAGGCAAAGGAGTGCAGCTTCCCTTAGAGAATAAAGTTTTATTTGTATTGTTTTTCACATTATAAGTAGGGTAACTCAGTTTGCAAAGTCTGCTCATTTGTGAAGAGGGCGCCACTGAATATTGAGGACACTTTCTTAATTGGCTCAAGAGAGGAGTGGACCATCTTGTTGTGTATCATCATTGGTTCTCAGTCAGTCCTAGTTGGCCGTGGCAGGCAGGGTTGAAGCTGCATGTTTCCCCAATTTTTAGATGAGAAAGTCCTGTATAATTATTATACCTGTGTGCTTCACAACAACTGCTGGGAGCGGTTGCTCATCATTTTAGGTAGAAGCTTCAGCTGCTGGGAGCAGCCTGAGGAGTTAATTGAGTTAAACTGTATTCTTCTCCTAAGGCTGAGAATCTTTCTGGGTGGTCTAAGGTCTACTGGGGTAATTTCAGTTGTAAAGCACACAAAGCATGCTATAGGGCATGAATATGCATTATATAAATACAGTAATTAGTATTATTGATGTTATTAAGGCCATATATTTATATTTGCAATAACTGATGTTTCTGTTCTATTTCAGGCCAAAATCAACTATTACTGTCAGACAGGCTACTATGGGCACATGGAGTCAGCTGCCTCCGAAGGTCTTCAGCGCTATGGAAACGATCCTGTTCTCAAATTTTTTGTCGCATTTGCAAAAGTTTTACAGAGTGAGTGTCTTAAGAATTATAATGTTGCAGTGGGGTGTACGTTCATTGTTTGCAGTCCAGTCTTTTCTCTCTCTCTCTCTCTCTCTCTCTCTCTCTCTCTCTCTCTCTCTCTCTCTCCCTCTCTCTCTCTCTCTCTCTCTCTTTGATTTGTTTCCTTCATGCCTTCATGAAGTCACTTTTTTATACTTACTTATGGAAAGGTTGCAAAGCATAGATGATATCAATTACATAAATTTTATATCAGAGGTTTTGCTGTTAGTATATCTGTGCTAGGGACCTGCTGTTCGATGGGAAAGGATGCAAACTGAAATTGTTAGGACATGTCACCATATCATACTGACTAGCTAAAATAGTACTGCAGTGCCCTGTAAAAAGAGGCAGAACCCCCCCCCAGGGCGGTGCCACTGACTGAAGTGTCTTTAGGCCATTCCCAAAAGGGACATTCCTCATTCTAATACACAGTAGAATTGTAAATGGACTGATCTAACAATGTCATGCTCATAACTGTGCCTGAACTGCAACAGGGAACTGCTGCTTTTTCTTTCCTTATCCTTACTATCGTCATTTTCCTCTACTTCTTTTGTATGTTTGTCACACTCTTGTGACCCACAATTTCCAGGGTGCCTTAATAGTGGAAGCAGACTTTGTGCTGTTGAAGCTAGACAGGTGAGCAGAGTAAGTCTGATTCCCTGTAAAGATTTCTCTGTGACAGCCAACCCTTGGCGCTCATATGATTTTATGCAGTTGCAAGCTCCGTAAAACCTCTACTAAAACTGAAAACGAAGAGGCAGAAGGAGAGGAAGGCAGAAGAAATGATAGGAGGATAATATCTCAGAGTGAGCTGTCGTAGTGTTGTCGCAACAATGAGAACCAAGTTCGATTCCCAAGTGGAGAGAACTTTTACTGAGTATCTTTTTTTTTCCTCTGGGATGCTGTATCCCTCTAAGCATGTGTCGGCCGTGACAGGCAGGGTTGAAGCCTGCCTCCTAAATGGTCTAAATTGTATTAATGGAGGTGTAACAAAAAATGCATACAACTTTTCTCATTCTCAGATCGTGTCCAGGAAGGCATGAGAGAACTGGATATGCTGAAGGACAAACGAGATGTCAACCTTTGCTCAACAATGGCCCTTATGTTTGCTCACAAAAAGTCAGGTAGCACGGGTGAGTTCAGTTTTATTCCTCACAAAAAGTCTGGTAAAATGGGTGAGTTCTGTTTTATTCTTAACAAAAAGTCAACTATCATGGGTGAGTTCCTTATGTTTGCTCACAAAATTCGGCTGACATAGATGGGTTCCTTTTGTTTGTTCATATAAAATCTTTCTGTCTCTCTCTTTGTCTCTCTTTCTCTCTCTTTCTCTCTTTGTCTCTCTTTTTCTATCTCTGTCTCTCTTTTTCTATCTTTTTCTCTCACCCTCTCTCACTCTCTCTCTCTCTCTCTCTCTCTCTCTCTCTCTCTCTCTCTCTCTCTCTCTCTCTCTCCTCTCTCTCTCTCTCTCTCTCTCTCTCATTCTCTCTTTTTATTCCCACTCTCTCCTCTCTTTTTTCCAAACGTTCCTGTCCTAGTGGTGGTATGCCTTGTAGGTATGGAGTGTTTCCCTTTTCATCATGATCATTCTGTCAAGGTTCGGAATGAAAACAAAAAAGTGATGTACGTTTTTTATTCCCCCATCCACACAATTTAGTTGGTGGGTTGGCGGGGCCCTGGTGTGATTTGCTCCTCCTTTCCTCTCTAATATTTTTCTTCCTGATTTCTCCTCCTTTTTTGTGTCAATTACTTTCCTGTAACACCTCTAATCTTCGGCACTTATATATATATATAGGTATAACCTTATTGTGTTACAAGTGCCATGAAACTGTAACTAAAACTGAACGACATAGTTAGATCATTCAAGAGACAGGATTTGACCCTGCCTCTCAGGATTGACCCTGGCTGAGACTGAGAGGGATACAAAATCCCAGAAGAGAGATTGAGATGCTTGTCAGAATTATCCCTCACTTGAGAATCGGACTCAGGTCTTTTGTGTACAATGTTGAAGCTCTTAATGCTGCACCTCAGATGCTGGTATTCCGTCAGGTTAAAGTGGAAGTAGAGTGGAAAATGCTTTTCCAAATTTTGGAGGATGCATTGGTGTTCCGATCATCATAACTAGTGTCTGTTGTTTAACAATCAGGCACTTCACCATCACATGCATTAGACATGAGTTCGATTCCTGTTTAGGAAGGTTTATGATCGAGTGTCTCTGCCTGTCTGCTAGGTTGATGTATCCCTCTCAGTCAGTTCATGTTGTCTCCCAAATGATCTAAATTGTGTCAATGCGGGCGTAAAACATTTACAAACAAAGAGGCTATTCTACATCTTGGTTTAAGGTCTAAGAATGGGTGGTTGGAGGGTGGCACTGATTGGTCCTACTTCTACTCTTTCCCTATGTTGTTTCTCTCGTATATGTTGCTTCTTCCCCGCACTGTATATTATGTTGATTGTTTCAATGTGCTTCTCTTTACTTAAATTCAAACTCGAAAATTGTGACTTATGGCCGTTGTTCCCCTGTACTCTTTAACTCTGTGAGGACTAGCCCTCTGGACTTTCAGCGAAGCTTGAAGATGCACTGTTTTAGGCACTTTAAAAAAGATGCTTATATGTTATCCATACAGATTTTAAAATGAGATTTTCTTTATCTGAAACTTAAAATTGCAAATGGGTTGCTCCTTTTCCCCATCAAACATCTATTGTCCTTATCTCCCCTCATTCTTTTTTTTGGTGTATTTTACTCTCTAGTAACAGCACTAATCACCAGCACTTATTTGACATAATTTTGTTGCAAGTGCAGCAAATCTCGTACTAAAAGTAAAGAAGAATCTAATGTGTGTTGCAGATCGGGATGCCATACAGGAACTGGACATGAAGCTGAAGGAAGAAAGAAAACAGGCTGGAGAACTGGTAGGAGAACATGTTATCTGTGACTACCTGAGAAAAGGATCCATATGTCCATTTTTTTACTTTCGTAGTTTATATTAGTAAGAGTTTACAGCACTTGCAACACAATTAGCTCATATAGGTGCTGAATATTAGAGGTGTCACTAGAGAGTATTATACCAAAAAAAAAAAGGAGGAGGAGAGATTAGGTTGATAGACAGTCGACAGTTTTGCAGTTTATTGCTTTTCTGCAAAAAATGAACTTTCCTGGTGACTCTGTTTTTTTTTTAGATAAATCTTTTGATTTAATGAAAATAAGTTTTTGAGGTATTGTCACTTTTTTTGAGCGAGGGGTGCACCAACTACATTTGAGAAAAATAATTTTAAAGTTTCATTTCATGTTATTAATTGATTCAGCCTGCAGATAATTCTGACTCCCAACACAAATAATTTGTGACCGCTTCTTGACCTCATGGGTGATCTCACAAAAAATTATACAGAAATATCTAAATTTGATGAAACCATATGTGTGGCATATTGAAATGTTCAGAATACAAAATACTATTCAATGAAACCAGAGAAAAGGGTTGAAATGAAAGCAGTCAGGACAAAAGACAAGAGGAAAGTGATGCGAAGAAAAAGAGAGCAAGACACAAGAGACGGTCAGCCGCGGCGCTGCAGGGTGAATCAGTTAATGTACATGTGTTTTTAAAAGCTTTCAAAGACTTACGAAGAAGAAGAATTTGTGTGAAATATTTTGTGATGAGATGATATCCTGACGCACACCTCAGTTTCCACCAAAATAAAAACATCCACCTGTCTAAGACGACCACTTTTCTCCTGAACATTGTCTAGTGGTGTGGGACAGTTTGGACTGATTTGTTATTCATCGACAGGGTCTGTACTTTGCCGGACTGTTTCTCTTTAACTCTGGCAAACACGACAAGGCTCGGGAGTACATCGACAGAATGCTCAAAATGGCGCCCCAGAATGCCGATGTGAGTAGTCATCTATATTTGAGTATTTCAGCATTACTGGTTGATGAGTGCTTTATTGTGGTTTTGCTCATTCTTTACTATCAAACGTTTTTTTGGTCCTTATTTCTCCTCCTTCTTTTATTTGTATGATACTCCTCTAATCTTTGTCACTATTATGACTTATATGTGTTGTCAGGTGGGTGTTTGCAGGGCTCCACTTGTAGGTCCTACTTTTTTTCGATTCTGTTTGGTGTTTGTTTCTATCGGTCTTGTTTCTTCCTTGCACATAATGACAGTTATTTACTCAAACTCAAACTCTGTAACATTTGTACTAAAACTGAAACTAAGAGGGTGCCAAAATCAGTCACTGTAAAAAAATATATTGGGTTAGAACTCTCTTTCTTTCTGATGCTGTTCCTGCTTGAATCAACAGGCTGCGCTGTCCCCAGCGGCCACCAGAACTATAGTAGGTGCTTGAAGTGTTTACATTTCTCATACCCAGTGCACGCTGCCAATCAGTTTCATTTTATTTTTATATATGAAAAAAACAACAAAAGTGTTTTTACTCCCCCATCAATGCAATTTAGATCATTTAGGAAGCGGGCTTCCGACCCTGTCTGTGCCTTACCATTCTACCACAGATGCTGGTTACGTTTGACCGAATCAGGGCCTGCCAGATTTTCCTTTAGACCATAGAGGGGCAAAGGCTACCATTTTGGTACAATATGACTGATTCGACTTGAAACATTGCAAAACAACGATGTTTGATTTTGAAAATCACAGTCGAATTTGGCTGTATTCAGCTGCATTGTGTCAAAATAATTGCTTTTGCTGACCCATCTATGAAGGAAGAATCTGGCTAGCCCCAAATGAATCTGATTGGCAGTGTGCTGTTGGTATTAGGTCATTGCCCTGAACAAGCTGTTTTTGTTTTTGCTCTTGTTTTTTTAAAACTTTAAAAAAACTGCAGCTTTTTGGAATGTTTCTTGTTGATGTAAGCTTTTGTTAGCTTTTTTCATTTTCTTCTTTTTCTTTTCTGCTGTTAGTTGAACTGTTTACTTTATAAAAAATTCTGTTTATTTGATTGTGAAATCTATTTGTTGTTCCAAATCATTTTGTGCATAAAGTTTTAATTTCAGTTTCTCATTCCAGTTACTTTGTGAGAACACAGTTCGAAAGTAGGGTCAACAATGAAAGTTACTTTGTGAAAATGAGAGACATGAGAGGATTCTGTGGATTTGAGACTGTCCATAGACATGTATCATAATATTCGACACTGTGCACTTTGACGTATTTCCGGTTCGCCATGCATCACACCATTTGCGCACTCGACTTACAGTGAGGCTGGTGTGTTTCCCTTCTTTTGTATGCCTATGATACGTACCAGCCCCACAAAGTTTTTTTATAGAGAGCAAAGAGATGGAGCCCAGTCTAGAATATTGTAATTCAAGTCTAAGAGCAGCCATGACAGTGCCCAGTCTAGGACGTTATAAAATAAGTCTTTGGGCTGCCATGACAGTGCCCAGTCTAGGACGTTCTAAAATAAGTCTTTGGGCTGCCATGACAGTGCCCGGTCTAGGATATTGTATTTCAAGTCTATGAGCAGCCATGACAGTGCCCGGTCTAGGATGCCATAACATAAGTCCTTGAGCTGCCGTGATAGTGCCCGGTTTAGGATATCATAATTCAAGTTCATTGGCTGCCATGACAATGGCTGGTCTAGGATAGTTCAAATCTATGGAACTTACTTATCTGCACAATGTACCTGAGAAGATTCTGTGGCCAAGGTGAGCTTAACATTGTTTCCGTTTCTTTATTTTTTATCATGTGTATTTCAGGGACTCACTTTGAAAGGTTGGATTGAACTTCTCAGTGGTCGAGAAGCGAAGAAAGCGATCAAGTTCTTTGAAGAAGCTTTGGCGTAAGTATTTTTAAAGTTTTTTTTTCCGTAAGAGTTTTACAGCATTTGCAACACAAATAGGTCATGCTATCAATACCAAATAGGTCATAATTTAAGTGCCGAAGAATAGAGGTGTTACTAGAGAGTAACATACAAAAATTAACGCGAACATAAATGACTGTTATCTTTTTGATTTGCCGTGTTTTACCCACCCAAAATTAAATAACTTTTATCGTTTTAATTTCCCTTTTAACTCACGAAAACAGTAAATGATTATTATCTTATCTATATAGTGCCCTTTTCAGTTACACAGATATTAAGAGATCATTCCGATTTTTATTCACTCACATGAACATACTCCCAAATGACTTTTATGGAAGCAACATCCCCCTTTCCTCCTCACACAAAATATGACGAACATGACCTTTATCTTATCTGTATGCCTTTTAATCCCACACACAAACATTAAATGTGTCACGATGCGGTGGAATCGGGCGCTCGTCAATTTTTGGGCATGTGGAGTTATTGGTATCATCTGAAAGCTGATTTATTTGCCTTGCTTCCAATGAAATAATATCCATAATTTATCTTGAATAGAACTTAGAACTCTAGATATCAGCAATTGAATGGAGGTGAGGTCGCTTGGTTTCAGTGTTGAAGTTAGTGAGAAAGTGGTTGCCAAAGTTTGGTAACTCCAATAGCTAAAGAGTCTTTGAAAACTGAAAGATGACACATTTTGTGCCTTTAATCAACGTTTTTCAATAAAATTCAAATGGAAATGTGTTTTAATATGGACATAAAAGCGGTTAAGCCACAAAAAAAAAAATTGATAAAAATTTCCAAATTTGCAGAAAAATGCGTTTCTCCGATTTCTGTATTTTGATAAGTGCCTGATTTCACCACGCTGCCTCACAAATATGAAGCAGTGTGGTAAAATCAGGCGCTCGTCAAAAACTGTATTTTTTTTCTGTTTGACAATTTTTATCAAATTTTTATTTTTTTGGCTTAACACTTTTTTGTCCCTTTAAAACTACTTTGCTGTGTGGCTTTTTACTAAAAAACGCTGATAAAAGGCACAAAAATTGTAAATTTACAGTTTACAAGGACTCTCAAGCTTTGGAAGTCCCCCAACTTTGGCGGCCATTTTCTCTCTATTTTAACTTCTGAAGCCAGCAGGTGACCCCCACACTCTTCAATCCGAAATATATCGACTTGTCTTGAAGATAGTTGAGTAATATTTCATCGAAAGCAAGGCAAATGAACAAGCTTTAAGATGATACCAACAATTCCATATGCCCTAAAATTGTGACGAGCGCTTGATTCCTCCATGTCATGACCCAAATAATGTGGTTTTCTTATCAATATACTGCCCCCCCCCCTCCCCCACGCCCCCTCACACTCTTCGTGGCGTACTCCAGCGACGGGTCCCGCAACGTGAGCGCACTGTTCGGGAAGGCCAAGTACTTTGAGCTGCGGCACAACTACAGCGGGGCCCTGGAGCTGATCAACCAGGTGGTGGTGGGCCAGACCAACTTCCTGCCCGCCTTTGTGGAGAAAATGAAGCTGCAGCTGGCCCTGCAGGACTGGGACCAGACCCTGGAGGCTGCCCAGCGGTTAGTTTTTGTGTGTCTGTGTGTTTGTTTGTCTGTGTGTGTGCCTGTGTGTTTCACTGTGTGTTTGTTTGTGTGCCTGTGTGTTTCACTGTGTGTTTTTTGGTTTGTCTGTGTGTTTCACCCTGTGTTTGTCTGTGTTCCTGTGTGTTTCACTGTGTGTTTGTCTGTGTTCCTGTGTGTTTCACTGTGTGTTTGTCTGTGTTCCTGTGTGTTTCACTGTGTGTTTGTCTGTGTGCCTGTGTGTTTCACTGTGTTTTTTGGTGTGTCTGTGTGTTTCACCCTGTGTTTGTCTATGTGCCTGTGTGTTTCACTGTGTGTTTATGTGTTTGTCTGTGTTCCTGTGTGTTTGTGTGTTTGTGTTCCTGTGTGTTTGTGTGTTTGTCTGTGTTCCTGTGTGTTTCACTGTGTGTTTGTCTATGTTCCTGTGTGTTTCACTGTGTGTTTGTTGGTGTACCTGTGTGTTTTACTGTGTGTCTGTGTGAGGCTGCCTAGTGATCAGTTTGTGTGTTTGTTTGTCTGTATGTTTGTGTTAAGTTTGATTTTTTTTTAAAATGTATGTGTTTTTACCCCCTTTGGACAGAATTAAGATTATTTTGGAGGCAGGCTTCCGACCCTGCCTGTCAGGGCCAACCCGTGCTAAGAAAAATAAAACATTCAAGCAGAAAGACGGAGATACTCTGCGAAAAGTTCTCCTCACTCGGGTCTCCTGTGTGTGACAGCAAAGCCCCCTAACTACCACACCACAGATGCCGGTGTTTAGTTTTAGCTCTTTGAGCCCTTACCACTGGTACACAGGCGGTGCGTAAAACTGCCCACATGCCTAGCCACCGGTACACTTGTGAGCGAGATCCCACCCCCAAACCGACCCATCTGAGAAAAAAATGAGGACGTAAAACAGCGTTTACTACACAAGACTTTATTTATTATTTTGAAGATCTTTCTAAATTAGATGCCTTGTCTTGACAAGGCCTACCCTGAGTTGGGTATGAACTGTGATTCTGACGATCTCATGAATGCTAGAAATTTACTGCTCAGGAGCTCCGGCAGAGGGGCACGGTAGCCTCAGGAGCTCAGGACTCAAAGGGTCAAAAGCTCAGAACTTATATTTGTATGGGATAGGGCACTATATTAACTCAATCTATTTTTATTAGTAGCAGTAAGAATTTTACGGTACTTGCAACACAAATTGGTCACATAAATGCTGAAGATTAGAGGTGGTACTGCAGAGTAAAAACAAATAAATAAATGAAAAGGAGGGGAGATAAGGACAATAGATATTTGATAGGAAAGAAGGAGCCAACCACACTGGAGCACCTGCCAACCACCCTTGAGTGTTTGTCTCTGTGCCTGAGGAAGGTGTTAAGGTAAACGCTTTCTTGTTCACATTCGTTGTGGTGAGTCACCTTAATTCTTTAATAAGTTCTTTCATAGCGGGTTGTTTCAACGCGTGAGACATGTATTTACTTATGTCCTGTCTTGTTGTGCGTATGTGTGAGTGCACCTAACTTTTAAAAGATCCACTGCCATTGTAAATGACCAAGACACATTTTTCCCTGCGAGATGAATAAAGATTGTCATTGTCATATGTTTATTTGCTTTTGTTTTTCTCCCAACCCATTAAAGTTCCTTCAGTTCTTTCATTTGTGCTCTTTTCTCACTCATTTTTCCTTCCTTCACATCTTTATATGTTTTCTCTCACTTTTTCATACCTCTCACCCTCTCTCTCTTTCTCTCTCTCTCTCTCTCCCTTCTAGAGCCCTGGACATGGACATCCACTGTCTGGAAGCCATGGAGTACCAGATTGTTCACACCTTGTGCCGAGAGGGAAACTACACAGAGGTGAGGGTTCAGAGGTCAACACTGTCGGGTATATAACACACATTTGGTCGCTTTTAAGCTCAAGGGGGTTATCCCGAAAAATGTTATTTTGAGAAAATCGAAGGTAAAGTTTTTGCCCCTTGTTCAGTTTCTTAAAAAAAACCAAGGAGAGTTTTCTATATAACCAAACAAATATACACACCAATGAAACCAATCTTTTCCTATAGGTACGGTAATGCCCACTTTTGGTGGAGGTCAAGATTTCTGGAAATTTCCGAAATCTGGGTTATCCCACTTGTCCTTAAAAGGAACCATTTGTGAGGCGGCATAGTGAAATTTTGTTAGTTTGAGTAGGTGTTTTACGGCACTATCGACTCCGTTTTGGTCATGTAAGTGCCAACGGTGAAATCAGGCACTCATCAAAACAATGAAATCAAAGAAATGGCCGTATTTTTGGGCGTCAGGCGAATTTTCTCAAATTTTATTATTTTTTTTGGCTCAACACTTTTTTATAGGGGTCTAGGACCAATTGATGCACCTCATACTCTACAACGTACTGGATGTTCATTTTTCAGAAATTTTGACACTCTACTATGTTGAATGATAACACAAACATACAGGCAAGCCTGCTCAGACGACCACGTGTTCAAGACAATCACCTGTACAAATGGCCTCTTCCCACGTCCCCCCCTTGTATTTTTTCATATATAATGGCACTGTCCGAGATGACAACCTATCCAAGAAGGCCATGCGAATCTCTCATCGCCTGACGCATTGTCATGAATTACAGTTGAAACTGTCAGGTTACGTCGCTGTCTCTTGCTCTCTCTCTCTCTCTCTCTCTCTCTCTCTCTCTCTCTCTCTCTCTCTCTCTCTCTCTCTCG
>NW_004797551.1:209120-215014 GCF_000002075.1 Aplysia californica
TTGTGTGTGTGCATGTATCTATGTTTGTCTATGTATACATGTGTGTGTGTTGCTGTGTGCACATATATGTGTTTGAGTGTGTGTTTCAGTGTGGGAGGAACAGCCTGGTCCTACAACAGACCCACGTACTAGTGGAGAGGGTCGTGTCTCTGGACGATCAATGTGTGTGTGTGTGTGTGTGTGTATGTGTGTGTGTGTGTACGCACGCAGGCTTGTTTGTCTATCTTTGTCTATGTGTACATGTGTGTGTGTGTGTCTGTGTTTGTCTATGTATGTGTGTGTTGTGTGTGTGCACCTATATGTATGTTTGTGTGTGTGTTTCAGTGTGGACGGAACAGCCTGGTCCTACAACAGACCCACGTATTGGTGGAGAGGGCCGTGTCTCTGGACCATCACAGCGCCGACATTGTCAACGAGATGGGGTGCCAGCTCATGATGCAGGGGAAGGTGGGTCTGTTTGTCTGTCTGTCTGTTTGTCTGTCTGTCTGTCTGTCTGTCTGTCTGTCTGTCTGTCTGTCTGTCTGTCTGCCTGCCTGTCTGTCTGTCTGTCTGGTTGGCGGGTGCTGTGGTGTAGTCTGCTCCTTCTTTCTTTCAAAACTTTATTCTTCCGTAAGCTGACAAAAAAACTCTATTTTCTTTACAGCAGTTTCAAGAAAAAAAGTTTTTTTTTGTCAGCCTGACCATTGAGTCACTGCAAAATTTGAATTCTGATTTATTTAAAAACTAGTCACAGTTTCACTTAGATTTTTTTCACACAAATAGAGTAACTGATCAGACTTTCGATTCAGCAAATAAAAAATTTTGGCACCTGTGGTTTATTTGGCTGTTTGTTGGGCTATCTGGCGTGTTGGTCAATAACAAGAAGTTAGGCTTAGTCTATTGTATTTTTTGGCGCAAGTGCGTAGAGAGAGTGAGTAAATAAGTGTGAGATGAGTTTTGTCTGGATGACAGCAGGGTAGAGGGAAGAGCTGTGTCGAAGCAGAGGAGGCCTGCAGAGATTTTGGCGTGAGGAAAGGGGGAATGGCTGTTTTGAGCCTCAGTCTATTTCTGTGCTTGTGTTGTGAGATTCCAACACTTCGGGGCCCCACCGCAGAGGAAAGGACCACACGATCTGGAGAGAGAGACAGGTTTGGCTAACCCTTGTAACTGTAAACGCATCTCCGCAGGGAACCAAAAAGTTAGTGTTGAATATTCTTTCATGTACAAGTAATAACAACACCAAAATAAAAAAAAAACATTTTGTCAGCTTACGGCAGTATTGCCCTTATCTCTCTTACTTCTTCTCTTTGTGTATTGCTCTCTAGTAGTAATAACTCTTATCTCCTCTACTTGAAGGAACCTATTTGTATTATAAGTGCTGTAAATCTGATATGAACACTAAATTTGAAAATACTTATTTACATTGAAGTTTTTTCGAAGAACTTAATTACTTTTTTTGCTGCAAGTTAAGGTTTTGTTTTTAGTTGTTTCTTTTTTTAAATAAAAAAAATATTTCTGCTTCTTAAATCTATTTTTTCATCTATATATTTATTTTAAAAAAAGATAAAGTGATGGTCTGTCAGATTATGTGAAAACTGAATTTTTAAAATACTTATGCCAAAGCTTCTTCAAAGGACTTGATTGCTATTTGTGTTGCAAGTACTGTAAAGTAATACGAAACGTAGATTTCAGAATTCTTACATCAAAACTTCTGCAAAGAACTCTGTTGCTTTTTCGTGTTGCAAGTGATGTGAACTTTTACTACAAACTACAACTAAACCAGGTGAAGTGGGTGGTTGGTTGGTGCTCTGATGTGGTCTGCTCCTTCTTTCCTATCAAGCATCTATCGTCCTTATCTCCCCTTCTTCTTTTTTATGTTTGTTACTCTGTTGTAACACCTCTAATGCTCAGCGCTTATATGACTTCATTGTGTTTCAAGTGCAGTAAAAATCTTACTAAAACTAAAAAACCAGGTGAAGGAAGCCATGAAGTGCCACCGCTCGGCCATGCAGATGGATGAGTCAAGCGTGTCGGCCCTCACGGGGATCATCAGCTGTCAGCTGCTGTTGGGACACGTGGACGAGGCTGCACAACAGCTTGAGTTTCTCAACGAGATTCAGCAGAATATCGGCCGCTCCGCTGTGAGTTCTTTGGGGTTTTTTTTTAGTTTTCTTTCTTTCTGTTTTTTTTTTTCTTTCTTTTTTTTGTTGTTGTTGTTTTTTTGTGGTTGTTTTTGTTCTTTTCTCTTTTCTCTTTTCATATTTTTGCTTTTTAAAAAATTGAAAAAGAAAGCGATTCTCTGTCAGATTATGAAAAAACTAATTGTTTTGACCACTACAGAAATAAGTCTCTTGTCGCACTTGATTGTTTTAAGATACCGAGCGAGCAGAAGTCTTGACTTTCTCACAACTGCGTGTTTCTGACTTAACAACTTCAAGTGAAGATAACTTTGGAACCAAAGCAACCAGACTGATAGTGTGTACACCCACTTGTACGGCTTTACAATCTTAGTAATCTATGTTATTAGCCTAGCAGACCCTACAAACAAATCAGAAAAGTTCTTGGCTTCCCAAGATGTATACAGTGCAAGCAGCTGATGATTAATAAGTTAAAACTAATAATTACTTCCTGAAAGATGTAAATTGTGGAGGTGAGGATGGAATGCTTTGACAATTTAAATTCCAATTACTGATCTAAATTTTGCGGATGGGGGTGTAAAACTTTGGCAATTTCAATTTTTGTTCCTGTACCCCTCAGAAAGTGGATGGTTGGTGGATTCGTCTGTTGTGGTTTGCTCCTTCATTTTCATCCGACATCTATTGTCCTTTTCTCTCCTCCTTCTTTTCTTTTGTATTTTACTTTTTAGTTCAGCTGAAATCTTTGGCACTATTATTACTTATTCGTGTCACAAGTGCTGTAAAAGGCTTACTTAAACTCCAACACTGAGTGTGATCAGCGGGCGCTCTGGTGCGGTGTTTTCCTCCTTTCCTATCAAACATGTGTCGTATTTATCTCTCTGCCTTCATTTTCTGTTTCTTACTTTGTTGTAACACCTCTAAACTTCGGCACTATTATGACCTTACTGTGTCACGAGTGCTGTAAAACTTTTATTCAAACTAAATCTTCGGCACTTTTATGACCTATTTACGTTGCAAATGCTAAAAAACTCTTACTAAGACTTAATCTTTGACTCTTTTATGACTTATGTATAGATTATAAAATGCATTAGAGCCTTGTGCTATATAAATGCTATTTATTCATCATTTTATTATTATATGGGTTGTAAGCGCTGTTAAACTTTTACTTAAACTAAATCTTTGGCACTGTTATGATCTATTTGTGTTGCAAGTGCCGTAAAACTCTTACTTGGTGGGTGGTTGGCGGGTGCTCTGGTGTGGTTTGCTTCTTCTTTCCTATCAAACATCTATCGTCCTTATCTCCCCTTCTTTTTTATGTTTGTTACTCTCTTGTAACACGTCTAATCTTCTGGTACTCATATGACCTAATGCAGTTGCGAGCACCGTAAAACCTCTACTAAAGCTAAAGCTAACTCTTACTTGAGCTTAATCTTTGGCACAGTTATTACCTATTTGTGTTGCAAGTGCTGTAAAACTCTCCCTTAAACTCCCACCACTCCAGGAGTTGGCCTACCTGTCTGCCGTCCTGGCCAAGAAGAAGGGCCGGGGGCCAGAGAAGAGCATGGAGCTCCTGAACGAGGCGATAGAACTGCACTTTGCCGGACTCAAGGTCAGAGCTGTGACTGGACACAAAGCTTTTGTCGTCACTGTCTAATTGTTGCCGTAATGTTGTTGTCGTTGTTATGTTCTCATCACTGTCATGTCATTGTCGCCTTCATGTTGTCATCACTTTCATGTTTTTGACATTGTCATGTTATCAATGTCATATCATCACTCTTTAGTTGTCACTGTCTGGTTGTCGTTCTTATGTCTTCTGTCATATCGTCATCACTATCATATCGCCACTGTCATGTTTTAACTGTCATATGATCACTGTCACATCATCACTGTCGTGTCATGACAATCCTATCATCATCAATGTCATGTCATGGTTGTCATATCATCATCACTGTCATAAAATCATTGTGACTATCATGTCATCATCGTTCATGTCGCCATTTCTGTCAAGTTGTCACTCATTCATTATGACAATCCTGTCATCTTCACTGTCGTATCATGGTTGTCTTATCATCATTGTCATTTCCTTGTTAATGTCATATTATTGCCCCTGTCATAAATGTCGTTTATTATGTTGTCACTGTCATATCTTTATCAGAATCCTAATTTTATCATAGTTATTATTATTATTGAGGTTGATATTAATGTAATCACAATCCTAATTTTATTATAGTTATTATTATCATTATTGAGGTTAATATTAATATTACCTTTCGCTGGTCTATTAACAGGGTCTGCCTTTGGGTATTGAATATTTCTGCAAACTCAACCCAGATTTCCTGCTGCAAGTCATCAAAGACTATCTGCAGTTTGGCCCACAAGTGGTAAGAAGGCACGGGGGAATGGCAGAGAGAGAGAGAGAGAGAGAACTGACTCCTCTTGTCTCTAACTTTTTGTGAAAGAAAAAAAACACAACCTTTTTCTTTTTCGCCTTGTTCTTATTAGTATCCATGGTTAGCCACCGTTTTTATTTTCCCTCCTGTATTATTTTAATTTTCTGAACTGGGGGCGTAAAATGTATATAATTATTACTGTCAGTCGTTATCAGAGTTATGGTACCTGATACTCCACCCCCCCACCCCCTTCCTCCCACCCCTCCCCCATTCTCTTTCTCACTACTTTCCTCCCCCTCCTCCTTCTCCTCTTCTTCTTCCCCATCCTCTTCCCGTCTCCTCTTCTTCTTCCCCATCCTCTTCCCCTTCTCTCTTCCCCTCCCTCATCCTCCCTTCTAACTTTACTTCCTCTATGGGTGGTCGACGGGTGCTCTGGTGTAGTCATCCCCTTCTCTGTTATCAAACATGTGCCTACCTTACCTCTCCTATTTTGAGTTTGTTACTCTTTTTTAGCTCATCTAATCTTGAGCACTTACATGACCTAATTGTGTTGCTAAAGCAGTAAAACTCTTACTTAAACAAAAACATTACTTCCTCACCCCCTACCCCCCCCACCACCTCTCTTCACCACTTACACGACCTAATTGTGTTGCAAATGCCGTAAAACGCTTACTAAAACAAAATCATTATTTCCTTCCTGCGCCACCCCCTCCCCCCCCCCCCCTCCCCCCCCTCCCTTCCCCCTCCTCCCTCCTTCCCCACTCCCTCCATCCCCACTCCCTCCCCCCTTAAAAACAAAACAAACCAAAATAAAAAACGAAACAAAACAAACCAATCAGCCGGTGACGTCGGGCCAGCCCATCAGTCCTGTGCTGAAGCGATGCCACCAAGTCCTTGACCCCCTGACCCGCGCCGTGCCTGGTCTGATGGAGGGCTTGTTCCTTATCGCCAAGGTCAAGTTTCTGGCAGGTCGGCAACGTTGACTATTGTTGTTGTTGTTGCTGTTGTTGTTGTTGCTGTTTTTTGTTGTTTGTTTTGTTGTTGTTATTATTTTTGCTGTTGCTGTTTTCTATTTGTTTTTATTTGGTGTTGTTGTTGCTGTTGTTGTTGTGTTGTTGTTATTGCTGCTGTTGTTATAATTATTGTCCTTCTTCTTTGTTATTGTTTTTGGTCTGATATTGTTATTGTTGTTTTTGTTGCTGTTTTTATAATTATTGTTTTTAGTTCTTTTTCTTCTACATCTTGTTTTTTTTCTTACTTTCTTTATCGGTCTCTTATTTCTTTCTACTCTTCTTTGTCTGTCTATCTTTTTCTGTCTGTTTCTTACTTTTCTCTCTCTCTCTCTCTTTCTCTCTGTCTCTCTCTCTCTGTCTCTCTCTCTCTCTAC
>NW_004797551.1:215214-234472 GCF_000002075.1 Aplysia californica
CTCTCTCTCTCTCTCTCTCTCTCTCTCTCTCTCTCTCTCACACACACACTCTCCCACACTCTCACACACTCTCTCACTCTCTTTTTCCCTCCCCCCCTCTCCCCAGGCGACGTGAACGCTGCCCAGAGCACCCTCCAGCACTGCCTGGACCAGGATGCCACCTTCTCTGACGCCCACATCCTGATGGCACAGATCCACCTCAGTCAGAACAACTTCAAACTGGCCAATCAGTCGCTGGAGGTCGGACTCAGCTACAACTTCCAGGTACAGTAGTCAGCGGCTTGGACAGTTATTGTGATGTAGAAAATGAGTGCCTATTGTCGTGGAGATAAATGGTTGTCTCAGACTGGTTGATGTCATGGGAAATGTGGTAATTTGAAAAATCGCCACCCATTGCCGAGGAGAAAAGTAGTTGTCTCAGAGAGATCGAATTTTTTTTTTTACAATGTATTTAAAAAATAGAAAAAACAACCACCCAGTGTTAAGGAGGTAAATGTTTGTCTTAGACAGGTCAGTGTTTTGGACAATGTCATTGAAAATATAGAAAAATCACCACCCAGTCTTGGCCAGATCAACTTCTAACTGGTCGACCAGTTGCTGGAGATGGGACTCAGCTACAATTTTCAAGTACAGTTGGAAGTGTCCGAGGCAGCCAACCAATGTCGAAGAGAAAAGTGGGTGTCTTAGTGGATCATGTTGTGATAATATCATGAATGGCCACCCATTGCGGGGAAGGAAAGGTGGGATTTTTTTTTTTTACAGAGTCATTTAAATATTAAAAAACGGTCACCCTTTGTTGTTTAGTTAGTTTAGTATGAGTTTTACGACGCTCACAACTGCATAAGGTCATATGAGCCCACGAAACATGAGTTGGTTGCATTCACAACAGTTCTCTGTACGGCTTGATTCTGGTCAATATTTCGTTTTAAAATGCTAAAAATTCGTGGTTGAAAAATTCCTTTGTTTAAAATAACATAAAAAATTTTAACAACTCATTTTTTAGAAGAAAAATATTGGTTGTAGACGGGTGAATGTCTTGGGCATTGTCTTTAAAAGACAGAAAAAAGACCACCCAATGTCAAGGAGAAAAGTGGTTGTCTTAGACAGGTGGACGTGTTGAACCCATTGCTGAGGAGATAAGTCGGTGGTTGTATCACAGAGATGGACGTTGTCTTGGACAGTGTCAGAATGATGTAGAAAGTAAGTGGGGGAGTGGTCATTTGTACAGGTGATTGTCTTGGACATATAGTCGTTAGAGTAGGCTAGACTGTACATAGTTCTTTCTCTTCTGCTTTCGCTCTCTTGGCGACAACCTCATGCAGAAATGTTGACTTTCTTTTACCTGTTCTGTACCAGCGTCTCTGGTGTTGCGATTAAGCACTTTGCTGTCGCACTCAGGAGACCCGAGTTGATTCCAGAGTGGGGGAGAATTTTTGTCAAGCTTCTTGATCTTTCTACTTGGATGTTGTTTCCCTCTCAGCCCTGGTTGGCTCTGACTGGCAAGATGAAAGCCCGCCTCCTAAATTATTTATATTGGTTTGATAGGGGCGTAAAAGTCGCGTACTTAAAATAATGGTCTTGTTTTGCCTTGTTTTTTCTTGTCTTATTCTAGCTTGTCATATCTTACAACTTTGTCTGATCTTGTCTCCAATCTTGTTTCCTAGCATTCTTATTTGTCCTAGTTTATTTTCTCTTGTCTTTTCTCCGTTCACGTTGTGTCTCATCTTCTCTTATGTCATCCTATCTTCTCTGAACCTATCTTATCCTGATCATGTGTGGGTAGTTGGTGGATGCTCTGGTGTGGATTGCTCCTTCTTTCCTATCAAACATCTATCGTTCTGATCTCTCCTCCTCCTTTTTTGTGTTTGTTACTCTCTTGTAACACCTCTAATCTTCGGCACTTATATGACCTTATTGTGTTTCAAGTTCTGTAAAACTCTTGCTAAAACTAAAACTGTATCCTGACCATGTGACAGGTGCGTGACCACCCCCTGTACCACCTGATCCTGGCTCGAATCCTCAAGAAACAAGGGGACTCGGCCGAGGCGGTCAAGACGCTACAGATGGCCATGGCTCTGCCCGGGGTCAAGAAGATAGGTTGGTGGAATGATGATTATACTGACTTGTTTGTTGCTTGGAATTTTTTTTTTTTTTGGGGGGGGGGAGGGGGGTTGGTTTTGTTTTTGTTTGTTTGTTTGTTTTTGTTTTTTGTGGGGGGGGGGAGGGGAGGGGTGGAATTTGTCTACGTTTTAGGGCTGTCTTGATTTTGTAGCTCACTCTGGCATCAGCAGTCACATAGGGTTCGTTCTGGTGATGTGAGAGATTGGAGAATGTTGCCTGAATAATATATATCCTTTTCATAGGACCACTGTTCGACCTATTAAAAACTGAAAGCTTTAAACATCTCCTTTGCTTCCACCCTTAGCCCCACCCATCCGTGTTGTAAACCCTGTCAACCAATGTCATCCCTCACTGCAATGTAACAACGATTTTAGCATTTATTTTCTCTGTTAGCCATACAATCAGGGCGGCAGGTATTGGTCAAACTAATTTCACACCCCCGGCCTATGGCTACTCATGAAAGTTTCCGTACTGGAGTGCCACTCAAGCACTTTCACAGGCACTGGTGAGATTTCATACCCACACCACCCTGTCCATCTTCTCACATGGATGGGGTTACATCTACCCCCAAGTCGCACCCCTACTCCCCTTCCTGGCCCGGCAGCATAGCGTAAAGGTTACAGCCGATGGAACCAAATTTGTTAGCTTTTGTTTCAAATCAGGGTTGAGTTGGCAAAGCATTTTCTCAGTCGGTCTTAGACAGGTGAAAACCATGCAAAGGGAAGGAGTTTTTCTTTCTGTTTCCGCATTAGACAGGTTTCTGTTTTATAGAGGTAATTATAGAAGAATTTATCAAGGGGGGAGCGGGGAGATTCTGTTAAGGCAGGTTTCCGTCTTACATTGGTTTCCATTGAGGCCGGTTCCACATTTTTATATCTTTCCCTGTAGGCTCAAGGTCTGAGTCTGGGAAGAAGTCGCGCGTGGAACAGATCAGCGTCAACGACAGAGTGTCTGTCTTCCTGGAGCTGGCTGAGGCACACAGACAGCAGAATGAACAGGTGGGTCAGACAGACAGACAGACAGACAGACAGACAGACATCGGAATGAACAGGTGGGTCAGAGAGACAGACAGACATTAGACTGAGCAGGTGGGTCAGACAGACAGACAGACAGACAGACAGACAGACAGACAGACATCAGAATAAACTGGTGGGTAAGACAGACAGACAGACAGTCAGACAGACAGACAGACAGACAGATAGACAGACAGACAGACAGACAGACAGACAGCAGAATGAACAGACAGACAGACAGACAGACAGACAGACAGACAGACAGACAGACAGACAGACAGACAGACAGACAGACAGACAGACAGACAGACATGAGAATGAACAGATATGTCAGATAGATAGACAGACAGACAGACAGACAGAAAAACAGACAGACAGACAGACAGAGACAGATATAGCAGAGTGAACAGGTGGGTCTCTTAGACAGACACACAGACAGATGGACAGGCAGTGGGTGCTGTGTAAGTGATCTTTATCATTATTTTTTTTATTACAATTTCTGAAATCCCACCTCCTCTGTTCTTCCTTCTAATATGAGGACGCTAAAGATATGCATGTTGATCTGAATTGTTTTGACTGTGGTGCAAAACGTTTACAATAACAATTTCTGAAATCCCATCTCTTCTCAACTTTCTTCTAGCCTGAAGACGCTTTAGTCATGCAGGGTGATCGAAATTGTATCCCCCTCAAATAGACCCACCTCTTCGTGGTGGGGGGGATTAGTACTCTTCGAATAGGAAAAGAAAAAGAGGAAGCTAACGGGTCAAGGGGTGACCCCGAAAAGAGACATATTACTTTACTATGTTTCTTACTCTTTCTATTTATTGTCCTTATTGTTTTATTTTATTACATTTATTAACTTCTCTTTTCTCCTCTCTCCATCGACAACCTTTCTTTGACCTGGAGTTGGGACGGGTATTGGTGGGGTGGAAAGCAGAGGTTCATTGTCAGCACTGTACTGGATGTGACTTTACGTAGAGAATACCCAGCTACATACATGTATTAACTCACTTGCGACTGGGCCCTTTCACCAGCCACAAGCATTGAAGACTGGTGTTTTGGGGGGTATTTCAATAAATCACCACAACTCACAGAATTACCCTATTGTAATCATTTTTTGACACAGTAAAGTAACATTCAAGCTTAATCTAATACAAAAAACTAAAGTTGTCTAAGTCTAATACTTTAATTTGTATGATTTTTTAAAAATTGGCATGAATTTGATTTTCGAAAAATTTCCAGAGACGTGACAAGTAGAATGAAATTCACTGCAACAACAAAAATAAAAGTTCAAAGTGTTCTGGTTTGATTTGTATACATGTGCAAGTGTTTGGTGAAAATATAAAAGCTGGTCTGTGCATTGATTCAGACCCATACACTGAATTACATGAGACAGATGTACGGCACGATGTTGTGATTTCGTTGCGCGAAAAACAACACCGGTACTAGTGCTAGATCTAGCCCTAGAACTACGACTCGGGCCGTGTTCGGGTACATATCCAGGATCCTAACTATTAGACACATCATATTCTGAGACACTAGAACTAGTAAAACGCACAGAAGTATAGAAAACGGCGAAATTATGTGATTCTTGTTCATGCGACTTCTTCGACCGTTACTACGACGCGACTGTCGGATTACTATGAGCTGTATAGAAAAAAACAAAGCGCGAGTTCCGGTCTGTTCAACCCCAGTTGGGGTCACTGTCTTTCACCTTCAATAACTTAAAAACTACCGGCCCCAGAGATACGAAACGAAGTCTAAGTAGCTCAGGCTTGGCCAAACAAGGGTACGAGGCGGGTCTCGCGATCCGTGCGTGATTTGTAGAGCGAAAAAAAAATTCCAAAGTTGGTCACGCAGGGCTTGTGAGACCCGACGCGAGCGTCATGGCGGGGGTCACGCAACTGTTGTGTGACCCGTCTGAAGTGAGTTAAGCATGCACTTATCGGAGAGCCCTATGACTGCAGAGAAGGTGCAGAGACCATTTGCGTCTTGCTTGTTGACAACATTTACCCTCTGGGATCTGCCATGCCTTCCCCCTGCCCCCATCTCTCGGATGAGAGGACTTGGTTGCTCGGGTAGGAGGGGGGAAATCTAGCTTCCAATTGGTATTATTATTACTATTCGTATTATTATTATTATATTATAATTTTTGTATTTCAGCAACACACAGCAACTATGCTCTTAATAGCGTCTTTCTCTTCTTTATCTCCTCAAACAACTTCTCAATATAATACAACAGACACCAACATACCCATTCATTTTTCTTACAATCTCTCTGTGATGCAGTTGGGTTTTTGTTTGTGGCATTGCACCTACAGCCACTGCTTTATCTCCTACCCCAGGATGGAAGGAAAATCACAGAACCACCAGTTTAAAAAGACTGGATCGCTAACAACAACATCGAAATTGTATCGGTTGGGGTGGAAAACATTTACAGTATCATTTCTTTTCAAATCCAATTTCTCCTCTCCTCTCCTCTCCATCTAGCACGAGGCCGCTAAAGTTATGCAGGACGCCATCAATGAGTTCCAAGGAACTCCAGAGGAAGTTCGAATCCTCATTGCCAACGCCGAACTGTCGCTGGCCCGGGGAGACATTGAGATGGCTCTGGGCATGCTCCGAAACATCACGGCAGATCAGCCCTACTTTGTGGAGGCTCGGGAGAAGATGGCCGACATTTATCTGAACCACCGAAAGGATAAGAGGCTGTATGCTAGCTGTTACAGGTACTGATGGTGTATTTTAATTAGAGCATAATACATAAATACAGTCAAACCTGTCATGATTATATAGGGTCGCTTTTAACACATTACACCCTAGGGGTCTGGACGGGAAGTCCATTGTTAGATCCTAAGCAAGGGGAAAGAACCCACCTCCCGTGAATACAAGCCTTTAAAAAACATATTTTAAAAATACTAAACAAATTCCAAAAATCCTGAAAAAAATAAAAGTTAAAAAGAAAACTGAATGGAGTTTCAGAAAAATATAACTTTAAGTATGCGCAAACTGTTGGAAATGTTCTAACTTTGGTTCAATCGGGGTGTCCGACCCGTCTCTCTCACTCTCAGCCTCGTGGTCGGGCCCTAGATCTAAATTCTAGATTTTCTACGTCTGATCAATCTGAATCGCCCCAAATTCTGAGCCATCTGATTTGTCATATGCTTGTTTTTGCTCAAATCCATCATTATTTCCGTTTTCGAACTCAATTGTGTCGCTTTTCAACAAGTCGAGACACTTTCGAAGTGTCGATATCACGATCGCTCTTCGATCAGCTCTTATACTAAAACTACTGGCCTGAAAAATTTTGTTTCGGTATCAAACAAAAGAAGAAATTTTTTGCAATAACTATGCAAATCAAAATCTCAGCCCCATCTCGTCAAGGCGAGACTTCGTTTCTAAAGACGCCCAGATGGCGCGGGCAGTTCCAGGTGAGTCAGGGTGGAGCGCATAAGGGAATTCGTGGGCGGTCCCGGGCGAGTTAGGGTGTAATGTTTTAAGCACAAGGGGGCTATCCCGAAAAATGCTGTTTTGAGAAAATCGAAAGTAAAGTTTTTGGATCCTTATTCAGTTTCTTTAAAAGACAAGGAGAGTTTTCTCTACAACCAAACAACTGTACACACCAATGAAACCAAACTTCTCCTATAGGTAGGGCAATGCCCACTTTTGGTGTAGGTCAAGATTTCTGGAAACCCCCCAAATCTGGGTTAGCCTGCTTGTCCTTAAAAGCGACCATTATATGTATGGTTATAAAATGTGCATCATGACATGTACTTACTTTTTACTTTACTTTTTCATCCTCTGTTTCCGTTAAGCGTCGAGGGGAGATGCAGTTTACTATGGTAGGCCAGCTCCGCAGCTCTTTCAGTTGTGATGTTATGTTTTCTTAGAGTTTCCTTGACACCCTCGATCCACCTTTTGCGTGGCCTTCCTCTTCCTTTATAGTCTGAGTGCTTGGTGTTGTAAGCTCTCGAGGCTGGCTGGTCAGGTGACATGCGTAACAGGTGGCCAAACCATTTTATCCTCTGTCTTTCTATGTAATGCAGGCAGGACTCGGTGCCGATAGCTGTTCTTTCATCTTCATTTCTCTTCCTGTCTTGTCTTGTGATGTTAAAGGTTTTGCGGAGACTTTTCATTTCGCATGCAGTGATTTTGCTTTCATGGGTTTTGCTTAAGGTCCAGGTCTGGCACTGATAACATAATGTTGGTATGAATATCATGACATGTATGATTATGAAATATGTATCATTTGATTATATGTATGATTTTTATACATATTTTGTCCTTCAGAGAGCTAAATGATAAACACCCCAGCACTCACACCTGTCTGCTGCTAGGAGATGCCTACATGAGTGTTCAGGAGGTGGGTCTGTGTATGAGTGTATGTGTAGGTGTATGTGTGGGTCTGTGTGTATGGGTGAGAGAGTGTGTGTGTGTGTATGTGTTTGTTTAAGTGCATGGGGTGGTGTATGTGTATGGGGAGGGATGTTTGTGTGTGTGGGTGGGTGTGGGTGTATGTGTGTGTGTGTGTGTGTGTGTGTGTGAGTGTGTGTGTATATGTGTGTGTTTAAGGGGTGGGGTGGTGTATGTGTGTGGGGAGGGGTGTTTGTGTGTGTGTCTGTGTGTGTGTGTGTGTGTATGTGTGTGTGTGTTTGTTTGTTTCCTGTGTGCATGCTGGAAGCAGATTTTTTTCCTCTTTTCTTTTCCTCCTTTGTATTTTTTTTAGTATTCTGTTCTTCAAACGTGTTATTTTACTCATTTTCTTTTTCGCCATGTAAAGAAGTTGACTATTCTTACTCATATCTAATTCTTTTTTTCCATTCTTCTTTTTATCTCTATTTTTTTCCTTTCTTTATCTTCTTATCTTATTTCCCTTTCTGCTTTCTTCTCTCTTTTGTTTTCTTATTCATTTAAAAGAAACAAAAAACATTTTAACCCCATTTTTTTTCATTCTCTTCTTCATCTTGATTCCTTTTTATTCCATATAGAAAAAAAATTGTCTTCTAATTGCTCATTCTTTTTTTTTTCTTTTTCTCGTTTTTTTTTTTTTTTACTTCTTCTCGTTTTTTTTTTTTTACTTCTTCCTCTTAGTTCATTTTGTTCAAAGTAAAAAAAAATTTTCGGGTGTTTTTTTTTTCCTCAAAATATTTATTTATTTTTTTTCCCTGATTTTTTTTTTCATTGCTTACTTCTGGTTCCTCCTGCTTACGTGTTCTCCCATTCTTGCTTTCAGCCGGAGAAAGCCATTGAGGTGTACGAGTCGGCCCTCAAGAAGAACCCGAAGGACGCGGCCCTGGCCACAAAGATTGGCCAAGCTCTGGTCAAGACACACAATTATGGCAAGGTTAGAGACGAAGGGACATAGCCCCTGACAAGTGTTGAAGTCAAAGCAGCCTGCCTCCCAAGTGATATAAATAATGTTGATTGGAGCGGGAAGGGGTAGAGGGAGGGTTGGGGGTTGCTGTTGTTGTTGTTTTCAAATACCTTTAGCTGCGAGCGTTTCGCTCTTGGCAACACAATGCCTCCCTCAAGTAACCACATGTCCTTGTCATCTGGTCAACGCCAGAGTAGAGCAGGCTTTGTAAATCTATAGGTGTGTTTAGGAGCCTGCTTCGAAGAACTGCCAGGTTTGGGCAGTGAAAGAGAAGATGTTCAACGGTCACCTCGTGGTAGTCTCAGGGTTGGGGTTAAAACGATTCATTTTTATCTCGAATTTACAATCATGCCTTATCTATTAGCTCTTTGTACTCTGTAGGTTATTTCCAGATTTACACGCTGCCAATTTTTTCATCCAAATTTTCGCTTTAAAAATTTCCTTATTACTTCTCTCCTGTTGAGCCCATTTGCATAAAATAGACACTCGACTGAGCATTATTGAATGCTCCATTTAGCAATAAGTATAAAGGTCAGTTGTGAGGTGTGCTGACAAAATGAGTAACCTCTAGAACTCCAGATATTGAGTTATCTGCCAAAAATCAATGACATAGGAGTGAAGTTTGTAGATTTTCAACTGATGACATTTTTTCAAGTTTAACACGTTTAACTTATTTCATATTTATAAATTGTACTCACTCAATCTATAGATTAGATATTCTTTGCCCAATAGGTGCCTCACAGTTATAGATGTGGGTGGCTGGCGGTTGCTCTGGTGTGGTTTGCTCCTTCTTTCCTATCAAACAGTTATCATCCTTATCTTTCCTCCTTTTTGTTTGTTTCTCTCTTGTAACCCCGCTAAGATCTTTGGCAGTTTTATGACTTAATTGTGTTGGAAGTGCCGTAAAACGCTTATTAAAACAATTATAGATGACCTGGATTGACTGGAGTTTTAAACTGAATGATGCTGTTAGCCAGTTGAACTAGCACACCAGGTAAATGGTACTTACAACTGGTCTGCTGAACTGGGCAGTCATGTTCTAAGAGTTAAATGTGAGGCATCGTGGTGAAATCAGCTGTTTGTTAAAATAATGAAATTGAAGAAACTGTCATTTTTCAACCAGTTTGGCAATTTTTATTGGAATTTTGTTTTTTGGCTTAACATCTTTTATGTCCATTTAAAAACATATTTCTGTGTGGGTTTTATAGAAAAATGTTGATTACAGGCATAAAAATAGTAAATTTTCAGTTTCGAAGGATTCTCAAACTATGGAAATCACCAAGTAAATTGAAAGCAAGACAAATGAACAAGCTCTAATGATGATACCAATAACTTCACATACCCGAAAAGTGACGAGCGCCCGATTCCACCGCATTGTGACACAAATGGTCATGAGATATCCTGTTTATTTACCTGTGTGTTTGTCTGTCTGTCTGTCTGTCTGCCAGGCCATCAACTACTATGAGGCATCTCTCAAGTCAGGCGGCCAGGCTTCCCTCAGGTAAACAAGTCTACTGTTTATGGTGGATTTTTTTTGCTTTTGTTTTTGTTTTTGTTGTTGTTTGGTTTGTTTTGTAGCTTTGTTTTAGGTGGGTTTGGGGTTGTTTTTTTGGGGGGAGGTGGTGGTTTTTTGGGGGCCTTTTTATCACGCTTTAAAAAAAAATCAGGTTTTATTTTTTTGTTGCTGTTTTCTCTTTTATTTTACTGTTCATATTTTCTGGGGGGATTAAGGTGGAATCATTTTGAAAAAGTCGTTTAAGTATGAATGTTATCCATTTTTGTGTCTTTTTACCCTTTGTCTTTATGGGAGGGAGGTAGGAAGGATAGAGAGAAGAGAGAGAGACCTTGCTGTGTGTGAATGTGTATGTCTGTATGTGTATGCATGTATATTAATGTGTATGTGTGTATACTTGTTTGTGTGTATATTTATGTGTATGTGTATATATTTATGCTTATGTGGGTATGTATAAGTATGTGTGCGTGCATGGATATGAATATGTGTGGTATGTATGTGTGTGTCTGTACATGGATGTGTATTTATATGTATGTGTGAGTGTGTATGTGTATGCATGTGTATATTTATACGTTTGTGTGTGGCTATATGGGTATGTGTGCGTGTGTGTGTGTGTGTGTGTGTGTGTGTGCGTACATGCATGTGTGTGTGTCTGTATGTGTGTATAAATGAGTGTGTGTATATAATGTGTGTGCGCATATGTGCCCGCGATCATGTCTTTGCATCCGCCTGTGTGCCCCCATGTGTATATATAGGTCTGTGTGTGTGTGTGTGTGTGTGTGTGTGTGTGTGTGTCTGTGTCTGTGTGTGTGTGTCTGTGTACACGAGTGTGTTTTGACTACCACACGTGTGAAGATTTCCCCTGTCCCTGTAGGTACGACCTGGCAGAGCTGCTCCTCAAGCTGCGGCAATACGACAAAGCCGAGAAAGTTTTGAGGCAAGCGTTGGAACAGGATGGGCAAGGTAGGCACCCTCTGTCACACAGTCATATGGTCACACCGTCAAATGATCATATAGTCCTCATAGCCATAGATAAAAAGCAGTATTTTAATTTTTTCTTCTCTTTTTCTCTCTTCTACTCATTTTCTTCATGGGAATGAATAAAAAGCAGTATTTTATTGTTTTTTATCCTCTTTTTCTTTCTTTTACTCGTTTTCCTCAGCGCAATGAATAAAAGCTGTATTTTTTTTTTTTATCCTCTCTTCCTTTCTTTTAATCATTTTCTCAGGGGAATAAATTTCTTTCAATCATGGGATACATTTTTTAAAAGAGAAAAAAAAACAACCCTAGTACGTTGTATTTCATTTTTTCTTGTTTTTTTTCTTTTAATCATCTTCCTCACTTATGAATGAATAAAAGCAATATTTTATTCTCTACTTCTCTCCCCCCCTCGCCCCCCCCCCCTTCTTTTCTCCCCCCACTTCACTGGTGTGTCAGACCTGGAGACCCTGATGGAGCACACGCGTTACCTTCTGCTGCTGTCCCAGGTCTACTCCCGCGTAGACAAGCTGGAGGACTCGCAGAACACGCTTCAGCGCGCCAGGGAGATGCAGGCCAAGTAGGTCACCGCAAAACAGTCATATTTGTTCACGCGGTTTATTCTTTTCTTTCCCTCTGTTGTTTCTGAGTCTTCTTCTTCTTCTCGATCGCATCACACTTGAAGTCTGGTATCTGTCATTAATTGGGCCGTCCTGCTCAGTTCATCTGTCTTGTTTCTGAGTGAATTGTAGGCAAAGTAGGTCATCGTAAAACTGTCGTGTTTGTTTCACGTGTTTTAGTATGCCCCTCTACTTTGTTTCTTTCCCTCTGTTGTTTCTGAGTGAAATGCAGGCTTGCCAGCTTAACGAAAAATTGTCATACATTTGTTTCAGGTGTATTATTATGGCCCTCTACTTCTTTTCTTCTTTTCTTTCCCTCTGTTGTTTTTGTGTGGAGGGTTGGAGAATGTCTCTGGGACACTGGTAGGTCCGACTTTGTTTCTTTCAGTTGTTTCTGAGTGAAATGTAGGCCACGCAAGGTAATGCAGAACTGTCGTATTGTTATACATGTTTTATTATGACCCTCTATTTTTCTTCTTCTTTTCTTTCCCTCTGTTGTTTTTGTGTGGATGGTTGGGGACTGTCACGAGGACATTGGTAGTAGTGCTGGGCGGCGAGGTTCCCGATTGTTGAGGGCTAGGAATCGTAGGAATCGACTCCCTACCCAATTACTTACTTTCTAACGATATGACTTCTTTCAGTGGTTACCTAAATGGCTCCGGACATCTTCAAAATTTAGAATAAAATTGATTTCGGAACACTACAAAGCCTCAACTTGTTTTGTTTTTTTTCAAAAATAAATTCGAAAAAAGAGGATTTAAATGATTAAAATTATTGGTAGCCGTTGGTTTTCGTAAAACGAAGTCGGAACTTTTCTTCCTTAGTATTAATCTTGGGAATCGGTTCCGGACTCGATTCTTCGCCCGGCTCTAATTGGTAGGCCCTGCTTTGTTTCTTTCTGTTTTTTCTGAATGAAATGCAGGCCAAGTAAGTCACCGCAGAACGGTCATATTTGTTTCAGGTGTATTATTATGCCCTCTACTTCTTTTCTTCTTTTGTCTTTTTCTGTTGTTTTATTGTCTTTGTGGATGGTTGGAGAGTGTCACTGAGACGCTGTAGGTCCTTCTTTGTGTGTTACTTTCTGTTGTTTTTGAGTGAGATGTAGCCAAGAAGGTCACTGCAAAACTATTGTATTTGTTCCGTGTTTTATTGTGGCCCTGCTTCTGTTCCCTTCTTTCCCTCTGTTATTTTTTTCTTTGTGGGTGGTTGGATGGTTTTGCTGCTGGTAGGTCCTGCTTATTTTCTTTCCCTCCGTTGTTTCCGAGTGAGATCCAGGCCAAGAAGGTGGGTGGTTGGCAGGGGCTCTGCAGTTGTCTGCTCCTTCTTTTCTTGCCAACGTCTAGATTCTATTGTCCTTATCTCTCCTCATTCTTTTCTGTTTGTTACTTTCTTGTTACACCTCTTAATCTTTTGGCATTTGTGTGACATAAAACGCTAACTAAAACAAATGTGTTAATGCATTTTGTTTTATCTGTTTGTTTGTCTTTCTCAGAGTGCTGAAAAGAGTTCAAGTGGAACAGCCTGATGCAGTGCATGATCAGAAGGAGTTGGCCGCAAAGTGAGGCTGTCTTCTGAATGTTGATTGTTGTAATAGTAGTCATGATGATGATATTGGTCAGAATGATAAAAATGATAATAAAGATAGTCATTAGAATTGCAAGAGCAGTTGGATTACTGGATCCAGAGTTAGAATCATAGCAGGCGGCACATGTCCATAGCTGCTCATCTCTCCTTTCCAGTGTCCACCCCAGGGTCTTCCTGCTAATAATTGTCTCCATGAGGAGCTGGTTTGAGACACTCCTGACCACTCCTCGGAGCAAACTTTTTTTCCCTGTGCCCCGCACACACTTTTCTTTTATTGTGCTGAGTGTGTGGGAGTCTGTCTTCTCTTGATCGTGAAGGTTCTTCTTGCATCTGGCGATCACCATTGGTGGGTCGAGCATGATTCGGCCATTGGGTGCTGCTTTGCCGTTATGAAAATATAACCATCAGTAGTCATATTATAATGGTAATAATAATAGTAATAATGGTTGTAATAATAATGATAATAATAATAATAATAATAATAGTAATAATAATAATAATAATAATAGAAATTTAATGCTATGATGATAGTTATGATTATGGTGATTATAAGAAATAATTAGGATTGTGGTGATAATACAGTTATTACTGTAATTATGGTGATAAGGATTATGATAATAAGTTACTATGCTCACAAAAATGATGATGATGATTATGACCTACTTATTATGTTCCTTTTCCTGAAAAAGTCCTGCAGACGAAATGTTGAACATCTTTTTTGTCAATGTAAATTTGACAACATTTTGCCCAAGTCTCCGCTTCCTTTTATAGTCTTTTGCAATCATCATCATCATCAGTGCCTTTCACCCCTTTTACAATAATGATGGTGATTTTGTTTGATCATGATAATAATAATGATGATGATGATAGAGGCCCATTTCCCTGCTATTTTACAGCGCCCATTTACTTTTTCTCTCAGTTGCTCCTGAGGCGAAACGTTGAGCTGTGTCTATTATACAAAATTTAAACATGTTATATTTTCATGTTATTTTGTTTGAAAATCAAACAAGACTCTCCCTCCTACTCTGCTTTCCTAACAATAATGATGATGGTGATGATGATGATGATGATGATGATGATGATGATGATGATGATGATGATGATGTTACAGGATCTGTAGCCAACTGGCTGAGCATGCCACCAACCAGAGGGACACGGAGACAGCCATTAAGTTCTACAAAGACGCTCTAGTCTACTCAGAGAATGATAGTAAGGTAAGCAGTTACATCAGTATTTACATGTTTCGGAAGGAAATTAACCCTGTCAAACCTTACGCTCTGAACCGAACTTCCCTCAATACCTGTCCTCCTGAGCAAAAGTGCGCAGAAAGTGGTTAATACAGGAAAACAAGTTATCAGAAACACATGAAACTTGGTAGAATACAGATAAGAGGCCTACTTTTGAGCTAACGCCAATACTCGGATAGGTTTTCAAGCGCTACTCGTGTGGTAAACAGTTTAGAAATATGACGCGACCTCCCAATTATCGGTGTACTGGGAATCCGGCATAGTTGAAGTTTGGAGTATTCCCGGTCTGACAGGGTTAAAATGGGGCTCTAATCTAATTCAAGATTGTGAGTAAGGTGTGTTGTTTTGCCACTTTTCACATTTTTTTTTGTGTAGAAGTTTATCGCCAACTTCTACAACGAAAATGCCACCCCCACTTTCACCAACCCCTCTATCCCCCCCACCACCCCCCTTAATGGGTGGGTGGCAGGTGGCCTAGTGTGGTTTGCTCCTTCTTTCCTATTGAACATTTATCATCCTTATCTCTCCTCCTTCTTTCTACTTTTTTTTTCTCACTAGCAACACCTCTGATCTTCGTCACTTATATGACCTTATTGTATTGCAAGTGCCGTTAAAACTCTTATTAGAACGAAAACTAAACCTCCTCTTTCTCCCCCTCCCCCTGCTGTTCTCACGTGTATATAATTAATGTATGGTCAAGAAAGGTCGGCTTTATGGGATTAAACTGGATTTCCTGTTAATGTGAAATGTTTTTCTCTTGTGTGGATGAAGTATTATGCTCAGTGATCATGTCATCGCTGTAAAACGTTCAGGGGTTATACTCGTACGGAATTCTTCTTCTTCTTCAGGTGTCAGATCTGGAGCAGACTTTAACGATCATAATTCCCCATTTCTTCCTGTTGTCTGTCTTCCTGGTCAGCTCAATTTTTCTCTTTGTGTCATTCATTGCAAAGCTGCTCAGGCTATTTGTGTATGTTGTTCTTTGTTGTCTTTCTCTACTCTTATTTTCCTCTGTCTTTCCATGCTGCTGCAGATTCTTGAGTTGATTTGGTCTAATTATGTGGCCAAGAATCTCAATTGTATGGGATAGAGTGCTACATAAATGCAACTTATTAATAATCTAGGATTCGGGTTTTCTTGAACAAGTGCGTAAGAAAGTTACTGAGGATCAGATGGACAAAAACAGTTACCAACAAGGAAGTGTTAAGGAAAACAAGACGGATCCCAGTCAGAGATGAGGTAGGAAGAAGGCAGTGGCGATGGATTGGACATACTCTCTAGAAGTCAGGCAGCTACATAACAAAGAAAGAGTTGGATTGGAATCCGCAGTGTTAAAGATCAAGGGGAAGACCGTGTGGAACCTGGAGAAGAATCACCGAAATTGATGTACATAAAAGTGAGAAGACATTGAATAACATCGAGAGGCTAGCACGGAATAGAGAAAGATGGAAAGTGTTTGTCCGAGGCCTATACCCTTGTGCAGGGTGAGAAAGGCAATTATTGATGAGGATAATTAATAATCTATTGTTTTCTCTCCCCCCTCAACCCACCTGTCACAGAGAATGCTGGACCTGGCGGGTCTGTACCTGATGACGGAGGACCTGGATGGCTGCCAGCACCAGCTCATGACCTTGCTGAAAAACGACAGCGACAACGACAATGCCACCATCGTGAGTAGCACATTCCATCACCGCCACCCACTGTGCAATGGCATCATTTTTATAATAGTGTTTGTATTGTTGTAATACAAAAATTGTTTGTTTGGTATTCTTTGTATGTATAATTGTGTGCTTAAATATGTATTTATGTAGGCATGTTTGTCATTGTAGCTGATTTGTCCCCTTGGGGATCAATGAAGTTTACTTTATCTATTTGTTTATCGATTGATTGAATGATTGATTGATTGATTGATTGATTGATTGATTTGTTTATTTATTTATTTTATTTATTGTTAAAATTTTATTTATTTATTTATTTATTTATTTATTTATTTAGTGTTTATTTTTAAATTTATTTACTTTTATCTATTTATTATTCATTCATTCATTCATTCATTTGTTCGTTTGTTCATGTATTTATGTATTTATCTATTCATGTATGTATTTATTCATCTATTTATTTATCTATATATTTAATTGTTTGCTATGACACTGTTTATCCCAGATGCTGGCGGACTTGATGTTCAGAAGAAATGAGTATGACTCTGCCATGTACCATTTCCAGCAGCTGCTGCAGTCTAAGCCAGGTCAGTTCATTCAACATTGATTGATTGATTGATTGACTGATTGATTGATTGATTGATTGATTGATTGATTGTTGATTGGTTATTTATTTATTCAGTCCTTCAATTTTTTAATTAAAAGATTATTTTTAAAAGTTTGTATGTGTTTTCAAGTCCCCTATCAATACAATTTCGATTATTTAATTAAATATTTTTTTAAAAGCTAGAGATGTTTTTACACCCCGATCGACACATTTAGATCATTTAGAAGGTGGGCTGCTTACCTTGCCTGTCAGGGCCAACCGCCGCTGAGAAAGATACAACATCCGCACAGAAAGACTGAGATTCTAGAAAAAAATTTCTCCCCATTTGGGAATTAAACTCGGGTCTTCTGCGTATTACCCCTGAAACCAGGTGACATCCACCTCCTTCAATAGCAAATATCCCGGACTTCTTTTCAAGATAGATGGGTATTTTATTCATCAAAAGCAAGAAAAATGAACAAGCTTTAAGATGTCAATAACTATACATGCGCAAAAATTGTCGATCGTCAGACTCCACCGCGCCATGAAACATTTTTTTTTTTTTCTCGGTTGTCAGACAACTACGAGGCCCTGGCTCGACTAGTGGACCTGATGCGTCGTGCCGGCAAGCTGGAGGAAGTGCCCAAGTTTCTGGAGACGGCCCAGAACGCCTCGAGTCGAGCTCCGGTAGAGGCTGGCTTCTGCTACTGCAAGGGCTTGTATGAATGGTAGGTTTATTCTCACCTTTGTTTGTTTGTTTTATTTGTTTTGTTTGTGTAAACCGAAGACTTAAAATACATAGCTGCCAGCCAGTACTTGAAAAGTACATTTGTTAGGCAGCTTAGTGAAATCAGGCGCTCGTCATAATAATGAAAGTAAAGAAACTGACATTTTTCCGCAGGTTTTGGAAATTTATGGAATCTTTGGTTTTTGACTCAACACCTTTTATGCCCTTTTCAGTGTGGATTTTGCTGAAAAACATTGATTAAATGCATAAAAGATGTAAATTTTCGGTTTCCACAGGCTCTCAAGCTTAGGAAATAACTAAACTTTGGCAGCCATTTTCTCACTAATTTTGCCTCTGAAGCCAGGCGACCCCACCTCCTTTAATCGCAAATATCTCGACTTGCATGCAAGATAAATGGGTATTGTTTTCCATAAAAGCAAGGCAAATGGACAGGCTTTAAGATGGTACCAATGACTCCATATGCCAAAAATTGACGAGCGCCTGATTCTACCGCGTCGGGATACATTTAATTATGAACTTTCAAGACCAGATTTGCAACTGATAATGGGAAGTAAGCCCATAAGTCTGTTGGAGAGACGTTTTGCTGCAGTTCTGCTTTGAATGGCCTGAATATATTGAACGCAGAAAAATGTGTACGGATTGTTTGGTGGGGGCTATTACTTGGCCAATGGTCTCCATCCTGACCTACCGCATTTGTAGAGTCTGTCTTTTACTTTTAGGTTTTGAAAAGTTGCCGGATTTCCTGTGGAGCACACCATTTATTGTGATATTTTTTTTCATTGAAAGCAAGACAAATGAACAAGATTTACGATGAAACCAATAACTCCACATGCCCAAAAATTGACGAGCGCCGGATTCCACCGCCGTTACACGTTTTACTCTATTTGAAGCCAGTTGAAGGGCGAGGAGAGAAGGGCTGCGCAAACACCAGACTAAAGCGAGACTGGTGTTGTGCCCCTTTATTTGGGCACCGGTGGTGAGCTCCAGTTCGAGGAAGCTTTTATAAAGAGCAAAGAGCAGCGGCCATGACAGTGCCCTGGTCTAGGATAGGATTCAAGTCAATGGTTTAAAGATAAACGCTTGGAAATGATAAGGATCATTAATTAAGTGCCTTCTTTTGTTCACGATTGTTCATGTTTGTTTCTTTACCTGAGCAAAAAGAAGCACATCGACATTGTAATTGTCATTTTGTGTTTGAGTGAAGTGGGTTTTTATTTTAATGGCAGCTTATTTGTAAATAAATAAATCTTCTTTTCACTTCCTCAGTGGACGGTTGGTGGGTGCTCTGGTGTGGTTTGCTCTTTCTTTCCTATCAAACATCTATCGTCCTTATCTCTCCTCCTTTTTTGTGTATGTTACTCTCTTGTTACGCATCTGTTCTTCTGCATTTATATGTCCTTATTGTGTTGCAAGTGCAGTAAAACGCTTAGGCCTACTAAAACTAAACTCACTTCCTCAACCCCAACCCCTCCGTCTTGCACTCCCCCCCTCAATTCCTCAAATTTTTTCCTTCCCTCTCGCCCCTCCTTCTCCTCCCAGGTATTCTGGCAACCCGACAGAGGCCCTGAAACATTTCAACAAAGCCCGCAAGGACTCGGACTGGGGCAGCAATGCCATCTACAACATGATTGAGATCTGTTTGAACCCGGACAATGAGACCATTGGTGGAGAGGTCTTTGATACAGTGGAGGGGGAGGGAGGAAGGTAAGGAGAGAGATAGGAGGAGAGAGGGAAGAGAGAAAGAGAAAGAGAACGGAGAGAGAGAGAGAGAGAGAGAGAGAAAGAGAAAGGAGAGAGAGAGAGAGAGAGAGAGAGA
>NW_004797551.1:234888-241969 GCF_000002075.1 Aplysia californica
GAGAGAGAGAGAGAGAGAAAGAGAGAGAGAGAGAGAGAGAGTGAAAGAGAGAGAGAGAGAAAGATCTGTCTGAACCTTGACAGCGAGACCACTGCCACATTTTGTAACACAGGGAGTAAAAACAAAGTTTGGAGGAAAAACACGATTTCTAGCTCATTTTTAACCTTTGGGGAAATACAGTATGTTGCAAAAATAACAAATAAAGAATATTTAGACTTTAAAATATTCCAAGTGTTATTGAGAAATGGTTACAGGGCGCTGCACAGTGGCGACCGACAGTGGCATTGTTAGTAAACTGTTCTGTATTTGTGTAATAGTGTGTATTTATGTGTGTATTTATGCATGTATGTATTTACGTATGTACGCATTTATAATTATGTATCTATGTATGTATGTTTGCCATTGTAAAACAAAGTGCCCTTCTGGGACAAATAAAAGTGTAATTTATTATTATTATTATTATTATTTTTTACACATGTGTTTTCTGATGGAACTAAATTTTGGATCTGGTACGACATTTGTGGCCTTTTCACCCCGCTGCTCAAAAAAAGGCTTTACCGATAACTGGCACATTTCTTCAGGCGCTCTCACAATTTTGCTTTCTGGGTTTAGAATTGTAGAGCAGCTTACCAACGATAAATACAATCCGTTATTATTATTATCCAGGTAACTCGGGTCGTTTTGTTGAGTTTTCAAGGCTATCAAGCCCATTTGACTAAATCCTATTGGAGACGGACATTAAATTTGGAGGTTCCGCCTCTTTTAAATAACCTGCTAGTGTTGATTAGGGTATTCTTCATCTTCTCGATTGTAGTCCGGTGTCTATTATATTTACTGGGCCATCCTGCTCAGTTCTTCTCTCTGCTCAGCTCTTCTGTCAGCCTGTACAGCTTCTTTTGTACTGTCAATGGGGTTGGCCACGTTTCAGGGAGTGTGGAGTGAGTGTGTGTATGTGCGTGTGTGTGTGCGTGTGCGTGCATGCTCTCTCAGGGCCCTGTGCATCCTGCACTGCTGGAGTGAGTGAGTGTATGTGTGGGTGTGTGTGTGTGTCTGCGTGTGCGTGCGTGCATGCTCTCTCAGGGCCCTGTGCATCCTGCACTGCTGGAGTGAGTGTGTGTATGTGTGGGTGTGTGTGTGTGTGTGTGTGCATGCGTGCATGCTCTCTCAGGGCCCTGTGCATCCTGCACTGCTGGAAGATGTGTTCCATAGTTTGGCCCACCTCTCCACACTGGCATTTTGTTGATTGTGACACTTTAAAAAAATCTATATGTGTCATTACAGGGTGGAATCAAGCGCTCGACAATTTTTGGGCATATGGAGTTATGGTATCATTTTAAAGCTTGTTCATTTGTCTTGCTTTGGATTGAAAAAATATCCTTTTGTCTTGAATACAAGTCGAGATATTTGCGAATCATGGAGGTGGGGGTCGCCTGGTTTCAGAGGTAAAGTTAGTGAGAAAACGGCCACCAAAGATTAGTTATTTCCTTAGCATGACAGTCTGTTGAAACTGTAAATTTACTTCTTTTTTTTTTCATTAACTAACATTTTTCATTAAAGTCCACACAGAAATGTGTTCTTTAACTCTTTAAGCCCTGAGTTTTTTCCATTGTTCCCCTGAGTTTTTTTCTACTGTCACCTAAACCTGGTGCACTATGTCTCATTATAACCCCAAAAGCTTGCCTCCAACTTCTAAATAGCGGAAACAAAGGCTTAGTCATTACTAAAAAAACTTGGTTTGGGAATATTTCCGAAAAACAAGCAAAAACTAGCACTAAATCAAACAAAACAGTTTTCACTAGTACTGGACACTCCCAGCGTCTGATGGGGTTCAGAGAGTTAATTGGCATGAAAGGTGTTAAGCCAAAAAATTAAATTAGATAAAAATTCACAAACCTGCGGAAAAAAGTCAGTTACTTTACTTTGATTAATTTGACGAGCGCCTGATTTCACAGCGCTGCCACACATATGTGTTGTCTTAGTCTTGTGTGATAGGGGCGTTTAACCGATACATTTTACTTTAATACTAAAAGTTTAAAGTTTTGCTAATTTCTTTGCAACCTTTTTTTTTTTTGTTTCCTCAAGAATGAGCTCGGACAAGGAGAAGCAGGACAGTGAGCTGATGGCTGTACGAACCGCCGAGAAATTGATTCGGGTGAGTAGGAAATTCCGCTCACACTTTTATACGGTGTCATGCATTTCGACAGTTCAGTGTAAGACTTTGCCGTTCACCATTTTGAAAATAAATGTGTGAGGGTGCCTTACACTGAGCAGCTAGGGGATTTGCAGTTTGATCATATGAATCCATAAAGTCATATCATGTATTTTTTACTTTTTGAGATAGTTTTCAACTCACCCCCCGCCACTTTCTTGTTGGCTGCTGCTCTTTGGTCTCTCTCTCTTTATACATATGGGTGGTTAGCAGGTGCTCTAATGTGGTTTGCTCCTTCTTTCTTATCAATCATCTATCATCCTTATCTCCCTTCATTCTTTTTTGTTTATGTTACTCTCTTGTAATACCTCTAATCTTCGGCACTTATGTGACAGTATTGTCTTGCAAGTGCAGTTAATCTCTTACTAAAACAAGATAGATAGATAGATAGATAGATAGATAGATAGATAGATAGATAGATAGATAGATCGATAGATCGATAGATAGATAGATCGATAGATCGATAGATCGATAGATCGATATAGATATATATTTACATATATAAAATAAATATTTATCTCTGTGTCTCTCTCTGTATACATATATATATATACAATTATATGTCTTAAATCTCACCCCAGGAAGCTAAACCAAAGCCCGGTGACGTGCGGCACACAGTGTTGGAGAACATGGCTCTCATCGCCAGCAAACAGAAGCAGAACATAGAGCGGGCTCTCAACAACTTTATGGAGATCTGTTCTAACGAGGTGAGAAGGAGGGTGGGTTGAGGGGGAGAGGGTGGGGGTGAGAAGGAGGGTGGGTTGAGGGGGAGAGGGAGGGGGTGTGAAGGAGGATGGGTTGAGGGAGAGAGGGAGGGGGTGAGAAGGAGGGTGGGTTGAGGGGGAGAGGGAGGGGGTGAGAAGGAGGGTGGATTGAGGGGGAGAGGGAGGGAGTGTGAAGGAGGGTGGATTGAGGGGAAAGTGGGTTGTGTTAAGGAGGGTGATTTGGGGGGAGGAAGGAAGGTGGGAGTGGGGAAGAGAAGGAAAGGTTAAGTGGAGAGACAGGAGATGATGAGTGATGGGGGAAAGGGGGGAAGAAGGAGAGATGCTTAAACTCTCTTACACATCCTCCCTTCCACACACATATCTACACATGCGTATAATGATATAGGCTTACACTCGCAAACAGACCCACAGTCACGTGCATATGATGTGAATGAACAAATATTATCTACACTCATAATGATTAAGCTACATACATAATCTGTATTCTAATAATACGCTAAATCACCACGCCACGCCACACCACACCACACCACACCTCACCACGCCATGCCACGCCACACCACGCTACACCTTGCCACACCATACCATACCACACCACGCCATACAATTCCATTTCATCCTATTCCTCAAAATTCAGTACTAGATTGCTAATTGTTTAGGATTATTTGTCTCCCTTTATTTGCATGAACGTGTGTTCGTATCCAAAAAAATTTTTTCCTCCGTTTGCGTGAACATGCTTTTTATTCTTTTTTCTTTGTCTTCCCTCTTTAGCGTGAACATGTGGGCGCCTTATATGGCATAGCGGCAGCTTACATGGTGCTGAAACAGACACCCCGTGCCAGGAACACACTGAAGAGAGTGGCCAAAAGTCCGTGGACCATCCAGGTAATGCATGCTGCACGAAGTTTAGTGAAATCCTGAATTAATATGGTTTGATACATTTTATCGCTGTCATTGAGTATTGTAATATGTCAAAAAGCAAGGTTTTCAGGAGAGGCAGCGGCTAGGGCACATTCCTTTACGATGACTTCGAGGTCAAATTAGTTTTCGGTATCTGCCGAAAACACGTCTCTCTTTACTCATTCGCTACGCCGAGCCGAGGGGGGCAGCACGGCTTAAGTGCCGTCAGTACGCTAAGCCGCCCCCGGCGGCTCGAGAACCGATCTTCAATTGTAGCTTAGATTCTATTCCAATCTACATATCCATGTTAAAATTAACGTCATAATGTAATGTTGACTTCCGGGTCAAGCGTTTCCACTGAAAATCTGAAGTTTTGATTCAGTTTTGGAACCCGATTTTGAAGGTTATGCGACTTTGTTTTATCGTGATACTCAAATTATAGCTCAGACACCCAGAGCTGCTAAAGTACTTTTAAAAAGGTACTTAAGTACAAATTTAAGTACAATCTAAAATATGTACTTAAGTACAGTAAAAGTACTTTCCTGTAAAATGTACTTGAGTACAAGTACTTTTTAAAAAAAATACTTATGAGTACATTTTGAGTACTTTCTGCTAATATGCTAAAACACTTAAGTGCTAATGCAAAACATCCAGTATTTTTGACAAATTAGGCCATTTATTACTAAAAATGTAAACAGTATACAAAGCATTTGAATATACGCACTGAACGTAGGTGGAAATGGTCCGTGAAATTGAAAAAAAAACCCCCCAAACAAACAGACGCAACCAGTGCGTAAGTGATATGATGAAAAGAACTTGTTTGAGCAAGACAATATGATCAAATGTAAGTCAGTCCAAGAAGTCGGAAAGTAGGAAAAGTATCCAAATTGGAAAATGTAGAGTCTAGACAAGGTTGCTCTTAAAAAAAACAAATTGATGAAAATGGCCAGCGAAGAAATGGAAAAATGCATTGAATTCTTCATTAACAAATCCTCAAGGAATCAAGGTAGCCTTAAGCACAAACCACAAAAAAAAAGTTAAAAAGAAATTTAGGTAGCCTATAAAATTGTTACATAATATACATTGAGAACTCAGTTTCAGTTTCAATTGGATAATAGTGGTAAGACAGATTTTGGTCACACTGTAGTCGACGGCGCCCACTGCATCAGTTTCAATTGGATAATAGTGGTAAGACAGATTTTGGTCACACTGTAGTCGACGGTGCCCACAGCAAACCAAAATACAGGTACATTGTAGTTTCCTAAAGTCAAGTAAGTGTAGTGTAACCAAAGATTCTCTACTACAGTAGTCTCCGCCTAAGATCCCAGTGCTCGGGAGCAAGGGAAATTCGGGATCTTAGCCGACGAAGCCAAGGAAGAATCTACAGTGACTCATGAACTGACGTGACCCCTTGGTGGGTCTATGACGTATGGCGAGCAAAGAGTGGTCATCCTTCATGACCAATCACAGTGGCATGGTGGCATGAGGCATGCCATATATACTCATTAGCCTGTCGTGAGTCTCGAGATCTTTATCTATGTTTATCCAGTTGCCCCTCCCCTTTACCTGTCCAAAAATTTTAGCCTTCCATCTCTGGTTGAATCCCCCTGCCTTTGTCGTTACGCACCTTTACGTTGTGACCACACTAATTAAAATTCAGGCTGTCTCATAAATATGGGAATAGAGAAAAACTGCCTTCAATGGTCAGGGAAGAGTTCACAGTTGGATGTGATCCTGCCTGGAACGAACTTGCATAATTGGCTCTTACAGGAACCAAAGTTGAAAAATACACTAATAAACATTACCGATGATACTGAAAATGTTGGTGCATAATATGTTAATATTTATTTGAATTTGTGACCCCAAAGACCTTTTAACTGCGTACTAGTCATCATCTCATTTCACCTTCCCGAAAAAAATTTGTCCACAAACCAAAAATAATACGTAGCGAATGAGTTAACAGGAGTTCTTTCATTAGATAAAGAACTAGTTAAATAGGCTCACTTGTTTTGATTTAATGACCAATTTAGTGATGTATCTGTCATTTTACCCCACCTCGCAGATAAAGAGTTAAGACACTATATTACTACAAAATATTCTATTTGTTAAATATGTTACAGTTTTTAAAAGAGGAGTGAGACAAGGACCAATCGATGAACCTCGTGAAACTCTACAGCATACTTGACTTTCATCTGATAGAAATTTCGATGAACTGCAATGTTGAATGAGGGAGACAATTTGAAGCTGGCCTATATTTTAAAAAATGGAAACTGAGTGGAAGCTTTCATTTTGACACTATTTGATTAAATTCTCCAAAATCAAACAGCTTTGTTTTTTCCAGGTCACAATTTGAGGAGGAGAGGGGGAGGGAGTGCATTTGATCAAAATCATGGCTGACAGCCAATTTGAAGGCTCTCTGTCATGTGATATTGTGTTGCCAGATCTTTTGTTTGTGTGCGGAATGCAACAGATATCCTAATGGATTTAATGGTCAAATGTGTCACAAAGAGGTGGAATCAGGTGAGCTCGTCAATTTTTTGACATGTTTTACAGTTATTTGTATTATATCTTTGTTTGTGGCCAGGATGGTGAAGACTTGGAGAAAAGCTGGCTCCTGTTGGCGGATATCTATGTGCAATCTGGCAAGTATGACATGGCTCAGGAACTGTTGAAGAGAGTTTTACAGTATAATAAGGTGAGGGGGAGGGAGGATTGGGGGAAGAGATGTATTATGTATGTGTATCTCTGTGTGTGTGTGTGTGTGTGTGTGTGTGTGTGTGTGTGTGTGTGTGTTTTTGTCTGTTTCTCTGTGTGTCTTTCTGTCTCTCTCTTTTTCTTTGTTCATGTGTGTGTGTGTGTGTGCCTCTTTCTGTGTTCGTCTCTCTTTTTCTCTCTCTGTCTCTCTCTCTCTCTCTCTCTCTCTCTCTCTCTCTCTCTCTTTCTCTTTTTTTTTCTTTGTGCATGTGTATGAATATATTTCTCTCTCTTTCTCTCCCTCTGTCTGTTTGTCTCTCTCTCTTTCTTTGTGTGTCTCACTCTGTCTATCTGTCTGTGTGTTTGTCTGTCTGTCTGTCTTTCTCTCTCTCTCTCTTTTGAATATGTTTCTCTCTCCTTCTCTCTCTTTTTATGTTTATGTCTCTCTCTATTTCTCTCTCTGCCTTTCTCTTTCTCTCTTTGCGTGTAGTCTCTGTCTCTGTCTGTCTGTCTGTCTGTCTGTCTGTCTGTCTGTCTGTCTGTCTGTCTGTCT
>NW_004797551.1:244256-255669 GCF_000002075.1 Aplysia californica
CGCCATGTTTTAGTTTCAATTCCTCACAGCGAATCGGCGATCGCGAAGAGGGAGTTCCGCTTCTATAAGTGTAGAATTCTGTGCTTTAGGTTAAAATTGACTTTGATTTTTTTGTCTTGTCTTCCAGGTTACAAGCTGGCGTTTAACTACATGAAGGCTCGACGCTTTGTGGATGCTATTGACATCTGTCATCATGTAAGGATTGTGGGTGGTTGGCCGGCGGTCCGGTGTGGTTTGCTCCTTCTTTCCGTGAGATAGTTCACAAATGACGTCAGCTAAAATTCTGCCAAAAATGGACCCCCCTCCCCCCCGAGATGACATCATTTGTGAATGGTCCCCTATCAAACATCAATCCATATCACTGTCCTCCTTTTTTTGTTACTCTCTCGTAATACCTCTAAATCTTCAGCACTTATGTGACCTATTTGTGTTAGAAATGCCTTCAAACTTTTACAGAAACTAAATGTAAGGCTTGTTTCTGTAGAGATTTAGAGGTGTTTTGAACTCTTTCCCTACACCCAGTCACATTTTGCAGCCTGTGTGACTCACAATTTCATTGTCAATAGCTAGCTGCATTTCTCAGCTTGACAAATTTGTTCACGTCTCTCACTCTTAAAGTCTTCATTCTCACAGATTTGGCGCTCATATAACCTCATGCAGTTGCGAGCACCGTAAGACCTCTACTAAAACAAAACAAAAGACTCACAGATACCTGTACTGGCACTGGCATCAATGGTGTATCAGTGTTGTATCCCTCTCAGCCGGGGTTGGCCTAGACAGGCAGGGTGGGTCAGAAGCACTCCTCCGAAATGTTCAAAATTGTGCTGATGGGGGCGTAAAACCTACTTTTTGGTTGTTGTTAAAACCCAACTATTTTATACTGCTTTCTTTGAACTGTCTGATAAGAAATTCATTTCCCACATTTTAAAAGGGAGACATTTCAGTCTCTCTAAACTACTTGCAAGAAATTCTTAAAATTTTCTCTGACTTGTGATTACAGTCAGAAAAGGAAAAATGGTTGCCAAAATGTCTTGGTCTTTAGTTACCATCTTTATAAGCATCTTTTCTCAGGGATCAGTAAAGGTCTTTTTTTTCAGTTTAGTAAGTTCATTTATTTCTATCTTTATGTCTACTTTCCCACAGGGTTTGATAAAAGTGTTATTTTATTTTTGTTAAACTTTTACTTTAATTTATCTCTATTTTTTGGTCTATTTTCTCATGGAGACCAGTAACAATTTTGGGGGGTTTTTTTTAGTTCATTCATTTCTATCTTTATGTTAGATCAATCAAATTTGGGTTGTTTTTTTAATTGTTTATTCTTTTTTGTTTATTCTTTTTTTTTTTTTCTTTAATCGTTATGCATGTCTTCCCACAGGTGTTGAGTTCCCACCCAAACTACCCAAAGATCCGCAAAGACATCTTGGAAAAGGCGCGGGCCAGCATTAGGATATGAGGACTGGAGCTGCCTGGGCAGACTTGTAGATCTTAATATGGGGATTATTTCTTTAATTTGTTTAATATGTGATAATATGTGTATGCAAATGTGTGGCATCGTGGTGAAATCAGGCGCTCGTCAAAATACTTGAAATGGAAGAAACTGACATTTTTTCGGCCTTAAGGCAATTTTTATCAAATTTCAGGGGGCTCACACCACCTTTAATTATCCATTTAAAAACATTTTTTTTTTCTATGAGGATCTCAGTAAAACACATTGATCAAAGTTACTCAAAAATGTAAATTTTGCAGTTTTCAAGAGCTCTCAAGCTTTGGAAGTCACCAAATTTGGTGGCCTTTTTCTCGCTAATTTTACCTCCTTCAATGATTGACTGCTTTTCAAGATAAGTAGGTATTTTCTCCATCAGAAACAAAACAAATGAACAAGCATTAAGATAATGCCCAAACTCTATATGCTCCAAAATTGATGAGAGCCTGGTCCTGCCATGTTGTAACACAAATATATGAACTTTGAGAAACATTTCCTTGAACATCATCAGTCAAATAAGGTAAGGCTTACTTGTGTAAAGATGATGCCTCTTTGCTGATTTCAAAATATTGTGGGTTGGGTGGAAAAATGTGGTGTTGATTTCAAAATGTTGTGGGTTTGGGTGGGATAAAATATTGGGTATGGATGGGATGGCATTGGTAAATACTGTTCCCGAGACTTCCCTCTCCCTTGCCTGTTTTAAAAAAAGTTATAGTAAGGAGGTGTTACTTGTGAGTAACGTACTGAGAAAAGGAGGGATGAGGAAAATAGACATTTGACAGGAAAGAAAGAGTACAACCACACCAGAGCACCTGCCAACCACCCACTCCCATCCCAGTGAATCTCACTAGTAAGGGTAGTTGATCAGTTATACCGCGTTGAGCTAACATTTCCGTCCACTTTTTTCTGTGATATGAGTCATGTTGTTTGCATGTATATATGTTATGGTATTCATGATGGGTCTCTATCATTGTGGTCTTCACTAGAGAAGGCTAGAAGGAAAAGAAGAATAAAACTGATGCAACCCTAAAGAAATAGTTAAAACTCTGAGACTTAAAAGATATTAAACACATCAAATGATGATAGTAAGGATAATGTGTATATAAATTATGTATACTTTTATGGTACACATCGTGCGCAACTCAAAGGTGAAAATAATAAAAGAACAGACATTACATTCAAGAAAGAATGGAAACTCTTTGAGACCTAATAATAATAGTAATAATAATTATAATAGAGCAGATCCCATTTAAATAGTGCAGAGATCCCTTGTAAAGGGTGGTCTCTTTGAACTTTACACTTTGTTATCTTAGTCTTAGGGACAGTAAATGTTTCTACGAGTAGATTCACGATTTCACGGGTGCTCTGTTATCTCAGTTGGTATCATGTGGTCTACGGAGCGGATGGCCTGGTTTGAATCCAAGACCCAGACTGGGCGTTCTTGGACTCGGGGTCGTTTTGTGGAATTTCAAGGCTCTCAACCCATTTGGCTAGGTCTTATCAGAGACAGGAGGTTAAGTTCGGAGGTCCTGCCATTTGAATATCGTAATAGTGTTGAAGGGAGCGTTAAACCTACAGACCTTTTACAAGATTTCACAACATCCATTATGACCTGTTTGTCATGAGATACTACAGTGGGTGAATGAAATGAAAATTTTTTAATTTGGTTGGAGAATGATCTGACCAAAATTATACTACCAGTACGATGTACAGCGAAGGGAGAGACATTCTTGAATGATGCGGTGTAACTTAATCTAATGTCACTCTGTGAGTTTGTTGTTTTGTAAGAGGTATGCAGCTCTGTGTTTGGCAGTTTTTCTGTCTGTTGTGATCTCGTTTACGTTTTAAAAAAATCATCTGTATGTCCCTAAATGTTTCTTTGAATAAACTATTTTTACAACAATGCATATCTGTATTCATACATCTTTTTAATTGCACACTGTGTGACTTTTTGCATCTTGTACGTTTCTATTTTGCCTCAACCGGGCGAGTCAAAAATGCTTTGTTAACCATGAAAGTAGATTGGAAATAATGTGGTAACCTGTCGCTACATATCGCCAGTCATAACGTAACTGGTCAAGTCCCTTTTTTTTTAGAGAAACCTTATTTGAAAAAGTGCTCACGAAAGTGGGCTGCTAAAGGCTACTGGACTCGTGATCGTGAGGTTGCAGGTTCGGGAATTCGAGCTGCGGGCCCGACATTGTGTCCTTGGGTAAGGCACTTTAAACGAATTTTCCTCACTTCACCCAAGTGGGAATGGGTACCCAGCCATAGATAGGGAAAGATCTTGTCAGTATGTTAGTTTTTTAACGCCTATGAATGGCCGCTTGCGCTGTATGCTTCCTAGGAAGTAAAGGTTGTTTCAGAATGCTCTCAGGTCTGCTAGGGTAATAGTATAGATTGTGAAGCGCATAGAGCTTGCTGTTGAGCGGGGATTTGCGCTATACAAATAAGATAAGATAAGATACATCTTTATTGTCCAGACCTGTCCTGGCACATTGGTTTGGTGTTTCACCATGTGTACACACACACACACACACACACACACACACACACACACACACACACAGGCACACACGCTCACTCGCTCACACACATGCACACACACGTAGGCTTACAATCACATGCATAATATAAATGAGCAGCAATATAAACAATAATAATCGTAAGCTAGATACACACTCAATGTTATTTTGATGCATGCTCTAAGGTCGTAATTATACTTATACAAGATGGTTAAGATGGAAGCATTTTGATAGATGATGGTAAAAATGACCTTCTGTATCTTTCTTTGTTACAGATCAGAAGCCTAGATCTTTTACTTCTGACTGATGTTTTTATTTGAGGGAACAAGGGATGTTTGTTGTCTAAAAAGATGGAATTAATTTTTTAGTGCAGGCTGTTATATACAATTCATCCAAGTAGGGGAATGTAGATGTTGAAATGTTACATGCTTTCCGTATTTGTAAATTTAATTTTTCTTTATTTTGTTGTCTTGTGTTCCCGGCCCATGCTGTTATACAAAAATTGTAGTTTCTATGGTTGAATGGTAGAACATGGACATCAATGTTTTATCAACTTTAAAATACTTTAGCTTCCTTAGAAAAAATAGTCTTTTGTTCACTTTTTTATGCAGGAGAGAAGTGTGGACACGCCAGTTGAGTTTGTTGTCTATTGTAACACCCAAGTACTTATAGTCTGACACTTGCTCGATGTTTTCACATTTAATTTCGAGTGGATGCAGGGGCAGTTTCTTTATTCTAAAATCAACAACAAGTTCTTTTTGGGTTTTTTTTTCACATTTAAAAACAGCTTATGATTTTCACACCATTCAGAAAAGTTATGTACAAAATTCCGGTAAGCGTTTTCGTTATGGTCAGCCTGAATTAGCTCAATTAATGGTTCAATCATCTGCAAATTTTATCAACTTGATGTTACTGTTGTTTATTTGGCAATCATTCGTGCATAGTGTGAATAAAACTGGTGACAAAACACATCCTTGAGGGGCTCCTGTATTTGTTGTGATGTATGTCAATGAAGGTTTTAATTTTACATACTGGGTTCGGTTGCTAAGAAAATTGTCTATCCATGATATTAAATTGACGTTAACACTTATGTTTTCTAATTTCTTTAAAAGGATAGCTGGCTGGATAGTATTAAAGGCTGAAGAAAAATCAACAAACAGGATCCTACAGTATGTTTTTGGCTTGTCTAAGTGTCTATAGATACGTTGTCAAGAAATAGTAAAATGGCGTCTTCCACACTTCTCCCGTGACGATATATGCGAATTGTAGAGGGTCCTGGGTGGGTTCTATGTACGTTCGTAGTCTTTTTAGCACAATTTTTTCTAGACATTTTATAACTACCGATGTTAAGGCTATTGGCCTTAGGCCATTCATTTCAGTAATTTTTTCTTTCTTTGGAAGGGGGACGATTTCAGAACATTTCCAAATAGTGGGAATAGCACGTGTCAACGACGACTGGTTGATAATATAGGTATAAATAAAACTAAGTTGTGCTGAACACATTTTCAGAATTTTGGGTTGCTCACCGTCTGGACCACATGCCTTTCTCACATTCACACGTCCAAACACACATCTAACCTCACGTTCTTCAACAACAACAGCATTATTTTCTTTTGTGTCGGTGTTCACACATGGCAAGTCACACGGACTACCTTTGTCAAAACTGGAGAAAAAGACATTGAATTTATTTGCATACCCTTCTCTGTGAACACATATGTTTGTGGTTTAGTTTTGTAGCCCACTATGGTCTGAAGTCCAGTCCATGTCTCTCGAGAGTTATTTGAACGAAACAGATCTTCCAGTTTCTTTTTATATTTTTGTTTTTCAACCCAGATTACTTTGTTTAATAGCTTTGTCTATGACTTTTAGTTCTGTTTTGTTATGGTTTTTAAAAGGCTTTTTCTTTTTATGGATTAGATCTTTGACTCCAGAATTTACCCACGGTTTAGAGTTAGGGAAGATGGTAACTTGTTTTTTAAGGGCCACTATATCTACACAAAATTTAACATAGTCTGTGACTGCTGTACATAAATCATTGATATCACAACATGCATTAATAAAAACATTCCAGATGGTGCAGTCAAAACATCCTCTCAGTTGATCTTCACTTTCTTCAGTCCAGGTGGTGACTGTTCGAACTTCTGGCTTCGTTCGTCTCAATACTGGGCAATACAGAGGAAGTAATAAAGACATGTTGTGGTCAGAGTTACCGATGGGTGGGAGGGCAACACCCATGTAGGCTTGGGTGACATTGGCGTAACACAGATCTAATGTCCTTTGGCGTCTCGTTGGAATGTCGACGTACTGGGTCAAGTTGGGTAGGGCGGCGTTCAGAGTACAGCTGTTGAAGTCACTGGTAGTAAAGTTAGCCGCGTCAGGAGATTTTGTGGTTTGGTTGTGAATGAGGTTGGATAGAGTATCGGTGGCATTTGGGACATTGGTGTGTGGAGGAATATACACAACATTCATAAATATACTTGGGAACTCATGGGGTGGGTAGAACGGACGTAGATGTAAAGTGAGAACTTCCACATGAGGAGAACAGGACTGGTGTACTACCTGTATGTTATTGGGGTGGCACCATCGATCGTTAATGTACGCACACACACCTCCACCATGACTTTTATTTGAGAAGCTATTCCTGTCTGTACGAAAAACATTGAACCCTTTTAGGACTAGTATTGGTGGTATCTTCAGTGAACCAGGTCTCTGAGAAGCATAGAATGGAGGCTTCTCTATATATTAATGCAGATGTCTCACATTAGGCTTTAGTTCATCAAGTTTGTTGTTCAAAGATCGAGCATTACCAGTAATGATAGTCGGGAGGAATGGTTTGGAAGGCCTCCTGTGAGCATGGGCCTTTCCTGTTATCTATTATTATTAATAAGGACAATTTAAAGGAAGCAAGCAAGAAATGTGGTTTCTGGGATACTTGACTGTACATAATGGCTTTGAACATCTTGCTCTCTTAGACAAAATGAAAGACGCCCCTAGCAGGGGCAGACCACGAGAAATTTATTTGGAAAACCTGAACAGATGGGTGACGTGGAAACATCAGGATAATGTGGGGTTTTTTTTTAGAGCATCAGAACTAAATGGAGAACCATGGTCACTGACGTCCGTTTCAGATCTGGCACTTTGTGGTGTTTAATTCAAATGTCACCCACTTCTCCAAAGGCAGGACCATAGAGTTAATTTCTGGCTATAAATCAAACGGTACACACAGGTTTGGCAATTTCTTTCCACCATCCAGAGTTGAAACGCAACCTTGCTGGGACTCGAACTCATGACACTGACACCTTCATCAGGTCTCTTGTCATGTGACCCAAACACTCTAGCCAAGTCTTGTCATGTGACACCACAATTGAAATAATTTGATATTTGAAACAAAGATAAAACAGAGCACACAGCTGACTATAAAACCATTGTTTGTTGTAAGAATATATATAAATTTACTTCAATGCACCAATGAAAACAGCTTTAAAAAAACAACAACTATTCAAACATTCTCACAAGATAAAAATTCATTTACACAATTTCTCTCTTAAATATACCCCAAAGTTTGAAAGTATACTGTACAGTACAGCAGAAATGTTGACTGAGGTTACTGGCACTTTCCCACTTGGAGACAAGGTCACTTGAAAGTAGTACAAAAGTAAACAAGGGGGGAAAAAAAGATAGATCTGTTGTGTAAGTCTTAATAATATAAAAGAATTTATGTATAACTGGTAAAAAAATATTCTCAAAAACTTTTAACAGCGTACAATTTGCTCTCTGACTTTGACATAAAAAAATGAAACTGTACAAATTTAAATGCTTCATGGACACAATTATAAACTTTAAGGTCAACTGTAAACAATACAAGCATTTGAAAAAGATGAACACAGAAAATGTAGAATTCTTTCAATGACAATGAAACACCAGGCTTCAAACTTCAATTAGAAACAATGGGAACTGGTTAAAAATGTATCCTAAGCCTAGGGCAAACACTGCTCTTTGGTTTGTTTCTTCGTTATGTACCTGTCTTTACACCCCCATGAACACAATTTAATAACAAAAATAAATAGCATTTGTAAAGCACACAACCCCGCTCGACAGCAAGCTCTATGCGCTTTACACTATATTATTACCCCAGCAGACCATAGAACACTCAGAAACATTCTCAGCTTCCCGGGAAGCATACAGTGCAAGCAGCTGATAAAGCGCTCAAACACTAACAAACTGACAAGATCTTTCGCTGTCTATAGCTGAGTACCCATTCCCACCTGGGTGAAGTGAGGAAAACTCGTGTAAAGTGCCTTTCCCAAGGACACAACGTCGGGTCCTTGACAGGATTCGAACCCACGACCTTACGGTTGCGAGTCCGAGAGCCTGACCACTAGGCAGGCTTCTGACCCTGTTTGTCAGGGCCAACCAAGGCTAGGAAGGATACAATATCTCAGCAGAGGGACCGAGATACTCCATAAAAATTCTTCCCACCCGAGAGTCAAATTCCAGTCTTCTGCATGCGACAGCAAAGTGCCTAACCACTAAAGTGACAGAGGCCGGTTTGTGATATAATCCATCTAAGGTCATCACCCTACTTCTACTGTCCTCCTCCACTTTCTTTTTGTTATAGTGAGAGTTTTACAGCACTTTCAACACAAATAGGTCATACAAGAGGCGCATATTAAAAGTGTTACTAGAAAGTATCAAGGCTCTTTTTAGCACTGATATTCTCAGATTTCTGATAATTTTGAACTGCTGTTTCACCATTTCCTCTCTATACTAAAATAAAATGAATAATATCCTGCGTGAATGAGGGTTTGAAGACAAAAAAACAACATGTAAAAACATTTAAATTATTTGCCATTATGTAAATTTATACAGTCCCACCTTTTTTAACTGTTATCTGTACAAACAGCCTTTTCCCACTTCCTCCTCTTTATCTCCCCCCTTGCGTTTTTCTATATATTATAATGACACTGTCCAGGACAATCACTTGGACTGTAGAGTATACAACCATCTTTACAACATCTAACAAAAATTAAATGTATGACAAAGTGAGTTCAAACACATATACACATTCATTCTTATTATAAGCTGTTTTTAAGTTTCTTATGATAAACTTCAACCTTTTCATACAAAACATATTTATGAACACCCATTTGATCAATCATTACGACATATATATAATATATATATTTAGCAAAAATCTTAGGTTTCAGTTGCATGTCAATATCTGAAAATATTTTTGTTCTTTCATAAAAATCTCTCTCTCTCTTTCTCTCTCTCTCTCTGCCTCTCTTTCTCTCTCTCTGTTCCCCTCCCACATGTATATATATATATCTTTCTCTTCCTCCATTTAACATATATACAACAACACACACCTTAAACACTCACTCAACATTCCAACAGGCAAGAGTATGTATAAACAGAACTATAGACCTGTACTATAATATTCAAGACTGTGCACTCCTTGGGAAATTCCAGTTCACCAAGGAGGGCACTATTCCACTCAGCTGTTCAGTACCAAACGAAGGGTAAGGAGAAAGAGCTACAAGTACACTTGACAATAGTGACTGCTGTTTTGTCCTTCCTTTGTGCCTCTGGGGTGCACACCAGCGCTACGAAGTTTTCACGGAAAGCAAAGAGTGGCGGCCATGACAGGGCCCTGTCTCAGATATTATAATTCAAGTCGAAGAGACAGAACATAGAGGCAAGAAAATAGAAATCGAGTAACCAGTGTTGTGCCTCATATGGAAATGTCGTAGAATTATAATACACATTTAGCTCAGTCCTCTGTACTAAGTTTTGCTACTATCACGAACTATGAACTTGGAATGATAGTATTTTTACAAAGTTTTGCAACTACCATGAACAATGACGAGCTCACCATTCTTAACTCTCACCAAGATGCCACAGAACTATTATGAACATCAGAATGATAATGTTTTGTGACTTTCATGATGTCAGAATGGTAGGAAATGTTGCAAAATCTTGCTTTTTCTTGGAACTATGATCTGAGATCTATAACATTTAACCAAGTTTGGCTACTAGTGATACAGTATTCTTGAGCTCAGAGTGACAGTATTTTATCCAATTCTGGCAACTATCATGATAGTACTTGTGACATCAGAATGATAGTATTTTGCGACTTTCATTTTTAACAGTGATGTCAGAATGATAGAAAATGTTGCAAAATCTTGCTTTTTTACTGTTCACTATGATCTCAGATTTATAACATTTTTGGCAACTACAGTAATACAGTATTCATGAGCTCTAAGTGAGAGCATTCACGAGCTCAGAGTGATAGTATTTTAACCAATTCTGGCGACTATCATGAACTTAAGAGTGATATTACTTGTGAACTCAAGAGCGAAAGTATTCATGAACTCAGAGTAAAAGTATTCATGAGCTCAGAGTGATAGTACTTTACAAAGTCTCATAGCCACCAAGAGCTCATGCCAACACACCGGACTTGCTTCCCCCTATGGTCGAGTCGTAGTTGGTCCTGTAGCGACGACCTTTGACATGCCTGTAGATGGTCAGCACAAGCTTGGTCAGCAGCAGGGTTCCGGCCACAGCCAACAGCACCACGGAGAAGGTGGAGTTACGCGCCCCTTCCTTGTAGTTCCTGTCGATGCTTCCGGTCAGAGCCACCACCAGGACGATGTACGGGGTTATTGTGTAGCGGGAGTAGCGGTCAAGGAGCAAAAGGTCAGTGGCTGCGAAGACCAAGATCTCCGCAGACAAGATGGACAGGCTGACGGTAGCGGCGTTGGTCACGCTGATGGAAGGGTCGGCTCTGTAGGTCATCACCATGGCGGCGTTGAGAAGCGTGGCCACAGAGACCCACGTTGCCTGCATGGCCAGAGCATTGTGGAGAAGACCCCTGGTCAGCCAGATCTCCGAGGTTCGCTTCTGGTCCGCCAGACGTGGGGAGGCTTTGTCTAAAGCGACGTAAGTCAGTGCAAGCATGCCGTAGAACAGGAAAGAATAAGCGACCAGAACGGCAAACGATGCCTCAATTTCTTGCCGGTCAAAGGTGAGAAGCCACGCCATGTTCAAGCAGGATCCGATACAATACAGGACAAAGAGAGATGTTGGGATGAACATGGGCTCCGTGTACGCAGGTCCGTTGGGACCCCTCCGACAGATGTTGACTAGCGAGTAGACAATCCATAGAGCCTCCCAGGTGTAGATGAACCCCCAGATGCTGAAAGTCCAGCCGGCCGGAGTTATCTCCACGTAGTAGGCGTCAGAGAGGTCTCCCGTCTTGTTCTTGAAGATTGCTGACACAGAAAAACAATTATATTGGTTAACGGCTATGACAAAACTACAGGGCATCATTTGTATTTGTTTTACACTTTTACACTGTGCCGTCACTTTCCACAACTCCAGTGTCTGTCTGCTCTCCTATCTC
>NW_004797551.1:255769-258774 GCF_000002075.1 Aplysia californica
AAACTCTCTCCACCCCAATACAACACCATGAATCCCTTTTCTAATTGACAGACTTTCCTGGCACCAGTTCACCTGATGTTCTGTCCCCGAGGTTTTATGCACACCGCATAATTTAACAAAATTCGATAATTTTTCGCATAATTTCTGATTATTTGTCTTCATAATTCTTTGTTATAATTAACAGAATCGCATAATTTCACATTTTTGGGCTGTTTGCATAATTTCAGAATTTCTTTTGCATAAAACCGTGGGGGACAGGATGTTCTACCATGATGTTTCTGTTCTATTTTTCTTTGACATTTTTGGCTGTTTTGAGTTTCTAAGACCATAACGCCAGAAACTAAATGTTCCATCTGATCTATCAAAATCATATGATTATTCGGAGTCGATATCAAGACATTTGAATAATTGTATTCCGAAAAGCTTGATGTATTGAAATTCTTGGGTAGCGATTTATACAGGCTTGGGACAGTCATTGAAGTCATTGGTTGACTGTACCTAAAATGATTTGTTGGTGGTTGTTATCTGACCAGGGATGTTCACACTGCCCCCCCCCCCCATTTCTTAAAATAGTGCATCAGGGGTTATGTGAGCGGGAGGGATAGTAAGATTTATATAAAATTACCCCCTGCAGACCTTAAGGCTGAACGAATTATTGTGGTAGACTGTCAGATAGACCTGCATCATTTATTTCTGTAAAAAACAAAAAAAATGTCTTACTTCCATCTGGTCCAGAGGCACTCAGTCCATTAATCGCATATTTGCCGATGGAGAAGACCAAGTTGACCACACTCAATATCGGATACCACATTTTGGCACTTCTGAGGGGAGAAAGAAAGGCAAAAGAAAAGTGAAAAAGTGTACATCAGACAATAAATCACATACAGAGATTATATTGCACAAGGAATAGAGCAATGCTTGATTAAGAAACGTTGCCAATTAATATTAAAATTCAATTCTTCACCATATTTTGTAGCACTTTTTGAATTTTAATTAAAGCAAGTTATCACTTTAAAAGAGAAATTATTAATGCCTTGAGGTGTAAAGACCATCTGAGTTTCATGACAACTACATTATTACTTCTGCAATACCAATCATATGTTTTCACCCATAAGAAATTTTTACAAAAAACTAACAATGTATCCTGTTGTGACCAGGTGTGGGTGGTAAATTAACTGATTTTTATTGAAAAATAGCAAAGTGGGCATTTTGGGTGTTAAGATAATATAAACCTCCATCAAACCCTCTTATACTGCCGGCATTGAGACAAGCATGAAGTTGGCGGCACATGTATATTATAACAAAGTTTAAACATGACGTCCCCTTGTTATAAAAGCATAGAAAGCCCCGCATCAAGGGACATAATTCTGCCTACACTAGATGAAACACAAGGTTCTCATGAGTTATTTCCCTTCGTCCGAAATTATGTTCAAACATTTTTCACACAAAGAACATGTAACATAGATCTATCCACCCTCGTTATTCATTATTGCCAAGTGGGTGTCAAAATACTAGTTTTTCAGGAAACACAAAAATCTTCCAAATCAGGCAGGGCATTATATAATGTTTCAAAATACAAAAGGTTGAAGTCAACTAAATCTACTTTTTTATAGGGTAGGCTTACCAATCGATGCACCTCATTAAATTAGAAAGTCTAAACACAAAGACCTAGGTCTAGATCTAGATCTAAATCTAGATCTAGAATCTACTTTATTTTCAAGATTTTGAAATTTTGAGAGATTAAAATGTTGAATGAAGGAGCAATTTAAATACAAGAATCTATCATAGCATAAACTCGCTCGAATCTCTCTCTCTCTGTACCCATATATAGATCTAGATTTCTAGATCTATCTTTATTTTTAATTAATCATAATATTTAAATTCTAAACTACGTTAGCTATTAGGCCCATTTATTGTTTTGTTTGAAACTGCGTTTTTTTATTTTTTGTTTCTAGCTTTTGACGATTGTTCTGTTCTCTTCGGTAGAGATTGTTACTGGGTTGCTGTTATGGCATGGCGGACAACTACAACATCTGTATTGGCTAAATTAGCAGCTCAGTTTCACCATCAACTTTTCCTTGAGCGGCATTGAGTGAGAAATATAAGCCCATTCTAGATTTGGTCGACAACGAAAAGCAAAGGAACGTCATCAACAGCAAAGCAACTAAAATTCAAAATATTCTTAATTAATCATTGCGGAAATGTGACAAACACAATAGGAAAAAAAACACGAAATTAATAATATAGAAATCTAGTAGAAATCTACACAGACTAGATCTAGACTAGATATCTAGATCTAATACAAACCAACCTGCTTTTTCTGCAACCTTGTACTTGAACTGTATAAATCTAGATAATAGATCTACAGGTAGATTCAAGGCAAGGCTAGCTCACAGCTTCTATGCCTCGGCTGTGGTGTGTTGTTAGTAGTCGTAGATTAAGCTAGCGCTCACTGCAAGTGCAAGGGACGGATACACTTGAACTGCGATGTTTCGTTATTTTATAAGCAAGCCACACGGAGAAAGAACTTCGTCCTAGTTAATCCGTTTCGTAACGCTCGGCTTTCCTTTATATACAGCCCCTGGGCGGTGGTTCAAAGCAACGTTTTCTTCTCTGTTTTCGTCACAGAAAATTTTCGTTATGAAAACACCGTAAGTTAATTATAGCCTAATGAGCAAACGGGGCGTCATAAAAAAGTTATGGTTCTTCAGCTGGGTCAAATACTTATTTTTTTCAGTTTGTGGGCGTTTGTTTAAGGGGGCGGGAAGGAGGAGAGACGGTCAATAAAAAAATCTTTGGACAACTATGCCTTTCAATTATTTGTGCACATGTTTACTGTTTGAGCTTCAAATATTTCTCGGATGTTTTCTTATTATGGGCCAGAAATAACGGTGGTGTACTGAGTCAACGAAATGTGAACCACTATAATTTTCTTTCACCTGTAGCCTTGGACAAGACTCATTAATTTTCTCTTCCATTCTCTTTCTTTCTCTCTCCTTCCCCCC
>NW_004797551.1:263647-264338 GCF_000002075.1 Aplysia californica
TGTTTTTTGTTTTCTATTTGGTTTGTTTGTTTGTTTGTTTGTTTGTTTGTTTGTTTTGCCATAGTGCCACTGTCCAAAAGGGCCACCAGACTAAGATTACCACTTTTCTCCTCCAAAACAGATGGTTGTCCTGGACAGGTTCGAGTGTGGCTCCATCAACAACAACAGTACTTGGGTCGTTTATTGTCCCTAATGGTGTATTATTTATACTCTACACTCTGCTAATGCGCTTGAATCTTCGTGGTTGGCGGGTGCTCTGGTGTGGTTTGCTACATATTTCCTACCCAACATGTATCGCCCTTTTCTCTCCTTCTTTTCTTTGAATGTTACTCTCTAGTAACATCTCTAACCTGTGGCTTTTGTTATAATAATATGACCTCTATTTGTGTGGAAAAATGGCGTTGGCCTAAAGCTAGTACTAAATCTGAAAAGCAGAGCTACAAAAATGACACAATTGTGATTTACTGCACACACAATATTATATCACGTGTTACAAGTGTTGACTTATGTAACCCATGTATGTTTTATCAATGAAGATTTATTACTACTTGAGCTTATGAAATAGCCGGGGAGGGACAGAAAGAAATAATGATATGCACGGTTTATAAGATGTGTTCTGTGGTTGGGTTCCTGATGTGTGGAGAGAGAGAGAGAGAGAGAGAGAGAGAGAGAGAGAGAGAGAGAGAGAGAG
>NW_004797551.1:266033-266633 GCF_000002075.1 Aplysia californica
AGAGAGAGAGAGAGAGAGAGAACGTTTTTGATGTGGAGAGTGGAGCGGTTTAAACATGTAATAATAAAGTAATAGTTATATTCCCGTTTGTTGTGGGCATGGGTGAGTGCATGATATGACCTTCGTAAAGTTGCATTGCCACTGTATACGAACAAGGAAAATAAACGATATCTCCACACCCTTGACCCACTTGTATTTCAACCCCCCCCCCAACCGCCCCCCAATAAGCCTGATCGTTCTTTCGTCCTGTCAAAGATCGTACTTAGTTATGTACGATCTTTGGTCCGATCACAAGCTGGCGAAATGTTCAAAAGGGAATGGGTATTAGATCTATGTAAATTTCTCCAAAAGAGACACACCCAATAGATAGTGGGATTTTATTCCCCGTCCTTCAACCCATCTCTGGTGGCTGGTATTGCGGTATGTAACTCTCGTGTAAGAGAAAAACACGTTACCATCAAGAATAAATCCTGCACGTCATTCTCTTCATTTCATCATCATCATCATCATCATCATCATCATCATCATCATCATCATCATCATCATCATCATCATCATCATCATTGTAGAACTAAGTACCAGCACCTGGAAGATGTGTAT
>NW_004797551.1:269065-270295 GCF_000002075.1 Aplysia californica
TAATGATAACATTGCTTTAAAAAACATTTTCATTTTCTATTTTAAAAAATTATCATTGTCATTATCATTATTATTGCTATTATCATTGTCATTATTATTATACTTATATTCTTCTATATGTGCTTGTCTCTGTGTCAGAAAATGTCAGTTTGGCCGTGCTTGAATTATTGTGTAAGGATTTAATTGCTTTCATTTTCCACACGGTTTGCAAACATTCCTGCCCTTTTTAGCCTATTTTATATATTTATTTTTTAAGTTTTCATAAGCGTTTTATGGCACTTGCAACACGATAAGGCCATATAAATGCCGAAGACTAGAGGTTTCGCGAGAGCCTAACAAACACAATTAGAAAAATGGAGAGATAAGGAAGACAGACGGTTGATAGGAATAAAGGAGGAGCAAACCACACCAGGGCACCCGCCAAGCCATTTTCCTTTTTCTTCTTTTATTTTCCTTTACCTTTTTATTTTTTCGTGTTTTTTTTCGTTTACTTTTACATCTCTTTATTTTTAATTTCTTTTTCTTCCTTTACCACTCTCTTTTTCCTTTCTTTTTCTACTTTTACTCTTCTTTCTTCTTCTTTTGCTTCTTTCTTTTTCTTTTCTTCTTCTACTTTTACTTCTGTCTTCTTCTTGTCGTTTCTTCAGTTTTCTTTCTTCTTTTTTCTTCTTCATTTCTTTTTATTATTTCCTTTTTCGTTGTTCCCTTTTTGCGCTGGTTGTATCCTGACCTCGTCTGTCTCACACTTCACACACAGAGTTACACCCAGTAGTGTAAACCTATGGTCTCACATGACTGGCTGGAGAAATCCTCGTCATGTCCTCGTCACGCACCTCGGCGTAGAAGTGTATGACGTCACCCGACCTGGAGTGGCTGGGGTCGAGTTTTTCCTCCACGTGACGTCTAAAAATAAACTCTTGTTGGGAGAGGTGACGCAGTTGTAGTTCATGATGTAACCATTTATTGCTTTAGAGGGTTTGATAATGATGATGAGGATATTGTTGATGAGTAAGTTGTTGTTGTTGTTGATGATGATGATGATGATGAATGATGATGATGATGATGATGATGATTTTAAAAGCCGTAAGGATAACAACAGCAGCAACTGAAGTAGCTTTTCAGTTGTCGTTGATGTTGTTCTTGTTGTCATATTGTCCGGTTGTCTTTTATTTTTCTGATGCATAACAGGACTATAATTTATAATGACACACACACACACACACACACACA
>NW_004797551.1:270578-272027 GCF_000002075.1 Aplysia californica
TCTGATGGTAGTCTCTACAATAGCCAAACCACTTTGCGCGTGCGTGCGTGCATGCATGCGTGCGTGCGTGCGTGCGTGCATGCATGTATGCGTGCGTGTGTGCGTGCATGCGTGCGTGCATGTCACGCGAAAGAGTATGAAAACATAACAGTTAGCCTTGACTCTCCACGTGTTTGCAAACAACAGACAGCGAACCAACGCATCACACATACCACAGCTACCGTAACTCACAACACACGCATTATCTATTCGGAGACGGCTCCGATGGAAATAGACAAATCAAAAAGCTTTGTTCCTCAGGCCCAAGTAAAAAAATCTTGAGGGTTATAGGGGGGCATTCCCCCCTGTTTTAACTCATAATTTGATGTTTTGCAGTCAAGTTTGAAATTTTCTTGAAAATAATTGATTTGCGAATGTTTTAATGCCTATATGTGTGATCTGCAGTAAATAATACGCAGTTTGCCCCCCCCCCCCAAAGCAGTGTAAATATGTATGCGGGAGTTCGTCTCCGGATAGTTCCTGGGTGCTCGCTGGAGACGTCTCCGAATATCTTCTGCCCACTACACATAAGGACCTTAAGGACTAACCCCTTTGGCCGCCATCAATCTCCTAGTCGTGTGATCGCTGATGGTCATTATTTATTTATTCTCACGTGACATACCAGGAGGTCACGAGGTCATGACGTCAACAACAGAGAATGTTCTAGTCTTCTAGAGGTCAGAAGGCTGAAGACTGTTGTTACTGTAGGCAGATTTCTTTTGACAACCGTTGATTTCCAAATAAATATAGCCAAACCTGTCCAAGACGACCATCTATTGTAGATGAGAAAAGTGGTTGTCTTAGGCAAGTGGTCCTCTTGGATAGTGTCATAAACAAATTATTTTAAAAACCTAGGGGAAGTGGGAAGTGGTTTATACAGGTTTTTGTCTTAGACAAGTGGTCGTTTATACAGGTGATTGTCTTAGACAAGTGGTCATTTCTACAGGCGATTGTTTTAGACAAGTGGCCGTTTAAGCAGGTGATTGTCTTAGACAATTGGTCTTTTATACAGGTGTTTGTCTTAACAGGTTGGATTATAGTATTTAGTAACCTTGGTGGCGTAGATTACGGTATATTCGCCAAGTGTTTTGCGTTATTGTTACTCAATGAGCCGCGGCTTACCGAAAACTGTCCAAAATTCTCTTTGTATAATTTTTAAAAAGCCTTTAGAGGCTAACGGGTTTTGTTGTTGTTGTTGCTGCTGTTGTTGTTGTTGTTGTTGTTTTAAATACTAATCACCAGTTGATGTTTCTTTACACTTACCGTCCCCCCTCCCCCACTCTCTCTCTCTGAGTCTGTCTGTCTGTCTGTCTGTCTGTCTGTCTGTCTCTCTCTCTCTCTCTCTCTCTCTCTCTCTCTCTCTCTCTCTCTCTCTGTGTGTGTGTATGTGTGTGTGTGTCAGTGTGTATG
>NW_004797551.1:272127-273579 GCF_000002075.1 Aplysia californica
GTGTGTGTTTGCGTGTGTGCGCACCCGCCTGTGCTTGTTTATTTGATAGCATGTTTTTCTTTGTTCTCCTCACGAGTTTCTGTATGTGCTTTTGGTTTGAAAGTTACAATCGAATTTAGTCGAAATTAGGTCGAATTGAGCCAAAATGGCAGCTTTTGCCCCTCCATGGAAGAAATAATCTAGCTGTCCCAGACTCAAGCAAATTAATTCGATTGACAATAATATATATGCACTGATGAGTCGGTACAAGAAATGTTGTATAACCCTTCACCGAATGATCTGTAAGCCTCATTATCACATCTTATCAATGCTCTTCTCCGCATCACAGGCTCAATAATTGTGGACAAGGACATGACGTGGTAATCTCAAGTTGTTCATCTTCAAACAAGCCGGATAGTTGCAAGAGCGGTATTTTAATGTTGCCGGTTTTTGTTTTGCGTTTTGTTTTTGTTTTGTTTTGTTTTGTTTTGTTTTTTACTTTCTAATTTTTTTTCTTTTTACCTGTCTTTGTTACCTCTTGGTGTCGAATGGAGAAACAAACTTCTCTTTCTTGTTTGTTGTATCGCCTCTTTCATGGTTGTTATATTGTTTTTGTCGTTGATGGGGGCGTATAAAATCTCGTACACTATCCTAAAAAGCTATTGTTTTTGTCTTAATGTTTTTCTGAATCCCTTCATCCATCTTTTCCTGGGTCTGCCTCTTCCTCTGTATCTATCTGATCTCTACTTGTATGCTCCTATCGCTGCTATACTGTCTGATGGTAGTCTCTACAATAGCCAAACCACTTTATTCGTTGTTTTAATCTATGTACTCTAAGCGTATGTTGTGTGTGTGTGTGTGTATGTGTGTGTGTGTGTGTGCGTGCGTGCGTGCGTGCGCGCGCGCGCGCGTGTGTGTGTGTGTGTGTGTGTGTGTGTGTTATCGTTTAATATTGAGCACGTCATTCGAACCCTTCCAAACCCTTTAGCAGTATTGAAAACCCTCTTTTACTTTGTGAGTGGATGGAGGGCGTCACTGGTGGTAGCCCCTAATTCTTTTCTGTCTCTCCGTTGCTTCTGTCTGTGTGGGTGTTTGGAGGATCTCACTGGTTCGTCCTATCTCTTTTGTTCACCTCTTCTGTTTCTGTCAGTGTGGATGATTGGAGAGTGTCACTGTAGGACCCACCAGTGACACCATTCAATCACCCACACAGATAGAAACAACAGAGGGAAAGTAAAGAAGTAAGACCTACCAGTGATACCCTCCAACCACGAAAGAAAAGAAGTATAGGACCTACCAGTGACACCCTCCAACCATCTGTTAGTACAGAGAGTCACCAATATAAATATTTTAAACAAGAATTAATAATTGAAAGAGAGATAAAGAGATAGATAGATAGATAGATAGATAGATAGATAGATAGATAGATAGATAGATAGATAGATAGATAGATAGATAGATAGATAGATAGAC
>NW_004797551.1:276315-280117 GCF_000002075.1 Aplysia californica
CTCTCTCTCTCTCTCTCTCTCTCTCTCTCATTGTGCCTCTCACTCCCTGTCTACATTATGTGATATTGTGAAGAAACTAGACAAATCTATGGATTCAATTCCCCCTTTCAACTTTGTTAAGTCATTCAAAATTTGGGAACTCCGAATGTAACGTACATCAAATCAAGGGAATGGAGAAACTTAAAAACTCCTTAAATTACCAAAGTTCAAGAACGCCCATTTGGACATTCGAACCGGAGCCATTCACACTGTGGTAACCCATTAAGCCATATATAGACTACTGACCTAACGAATCCCCTCCAGATGAAAATGCAGACAAATCAAATTTGCAGGAGGTGATAATGTTACTTATTCTTCAAGCCACAAAACCTTGGAAGTGAGGAAGAACTTGTCGCTGCTTCGAGTCCGGAGACGTTTCTCCATACCTCGGCTTTGTGGTGTGCCAATAGGAAGCGAGACAGATCTTAAGAAAAAGGAAAATACAAGCTACGGATAACAGAGTCACAGAAAATATGCTGTTTCTTTCTCCTTCCACGTAATTCTTATCAACAACCCCCGCCATACCAACAATAACGGCTGCGTATGGTGTGAAAGTATAACGAGAGTAGCGGTCGAAAACAAACAAGTCTGTCACAGCGAAGAACAATAATTCTACTGACAAAATCCCCAACACGGCGGTCCCGGAAGTTTCCCGCTCAATTGCCGGATCTGTGTCGTACGTCATCCAAATGGAGATGTTTACGGCGGTTGCTACGGTAACCCAGCCGGCTTGTAGCCCCAGACTGTTGTGAACGAGGAGTCGGGTGAGCCAGACGTCTGTACGTTGTCGTTGTTGTAGGAGTAGGCGGCAGGATCTGTCCAGGGCTACGTAGGAGGCAGCCAGGGCGAGGTAGAGGAAGATACTGTACACGATCAGGACTACAGAGGATGCCACGATCTATGAGATGAAAAAAGTCGGTGGGTTAGTGGTTAAGCTCTCAGGCTCGCAACCGTAAGGTCGTGGGTTCGAATCCCCTCAGGCGCCCGACGTTGGGTCCTTGCTTGTTTATAATGGGACTTACTCTTCCTCGTCTGACACATTTCGTTATATTTCGAATGCTGTCTTCCTCGTTTGGTACACTTCAGAGAGTTTAATATTTCATAGCAGCCACGAAACCAAAACTTCCACCCTCCTTCCAAAAGATACCCGCTCCCCCCAACCCCAAAACAAACACATTTTAAAGGGCCTTGATAATTCTAAACATTCGAACACCTCCACTTGGGACCTAATCAGGGGGTGGTATATTTTCTAAAGTTGGATCAGCCCTGTCTAAGACCGCCACCTGTCTTAGACGACAATGTTCTTCTCGATTTTAGGCTGTCGTCTTAGACAGTTTAGACTGTATTTTACAAACGAACCCAAGCCAAAGAATGCTCCATTGGAGTTTCGAACCATGGCCGTCCACAACATAGCCTGGGGTAATTCCAACTGGCATAATGATGCTCTCAATAATAGAGGAGGAAAACGAGGGGCTGTAGAATTGTTTAAAACGATCAAAATATTCAGTCCAAAGCGTCTGAAAAGGCCACCCATTTGGGGGGGGGGGGGGGGCAGTGATTGTCTTAGACAGGTGGACGTCGTACGCGGTGTCATTATAATGTTTTGAAAATTTGCTAGGAGGGAAATGGGAAGTGGTCGTTTGCATGGGCTATTGTCTTTGGGTCCGTTCACAAATGGCGTCAGCTCAGAGGGGGGAAATGGGGGTGAGGTCGGTGAAAAGTTGACAGAAGTTGACATGGGGGGAGGAGGAGGGGGGTTCTTACACAAGTTGACACCAAGCATGATGCTCTAAAAGGTTGGGGGCGAAAGAGAAAATAAAAGAAAGAAAGAAAAAATTATAGACTACTTGGCTTGAAATTAACACAGTTAATTATTTTGATTGGTTAAAGATGTTAATAAATAATTTGACAGTTCAGGTATTTCTTTGTTGTATTCTTTTTTTAAAAACCCAATATTTTTTATTTGTAAAATTTAACTGTTTAAGAGAACCACAATTTGATCTCTACAATGGATGACTGTCAAGAATAATTTTGACAGTATAACATGTCAAAATAAATATAATAATAATAAAAATATTAATAATTTTTTAAATTTACCATCATCATCATTATCGTTATCATCATCGTTTAAAAAATTACAATAATCATAATTATCGTAAATAACGATAATATTAATATTAACAATAATAATAATAATAATAATAATAATAATAATAATAAATAATAATAATAATAATAAAATAATACAATGTACATAATGACGTGCGCGGGCCTTATTTGCAACAAGGGACAGAACCAAGATATAATGAAAACACGTAATTGAAAACATCAGCTCCCCTTGCTACGCTCGAGTGTTGTGCTCCCAACCTTCACCAGGAAGGTCAAAGAGAAATCTTAAATGCAGATTTAAAAGTAATTCATAGTTCCGAAAGATTGTTCAAAGGATTACCTTGTTTTCGTGTCAAAGAGAACGATTTAAAACATCAAATTTCTAATAATAATATGTCAAAGAGAAAGAATAAATACAGTTACATGCATTATAAATTATCAATAGGTTTAAAAGTAATTCAAACTGCTGAATGATTGTTCAAATGATTAACTAGTCTCTTTCAATGTCAAAGAGAACGATTGAAAAGATTAATTAACTGTAAAATAATTCAAAAGTAATTCAGGACTTATTAAAGATTGTTCAAAGTAACACTTTATATCTTTCAAAGAGAAAGTTTGAAAACAGTAATTCATTAATTGTTAAATGATTTTAAAAGTAATCACGACTTTTAGAAGACTGTCCAAAATATCACCTAGTCCCTGTCCAAAGTAATACTTTACCTCTTTTAAATAGAAAGATTGAAAACAGTAATTGATTGTCAAAAGATTTAAGAGTACTCACGACTTTTTGGAAGATTGTCCAAAATATCACCTCATCCCTGTCCAAAGTAATACTTTATCTCTTTTAAATAGAAAGATTGAAAACAGTAATTAACTGCCAAATGATTTAAGAGTAATCACGACTTTTTGGAAGATTGTCCAAAATGTTACCTTGTCCGCCCTGTCCAAAGTAATACTTTACCTCTTTCAAAGAGAAAGATTGAAAACAGTAATTATTGCCAAATGATTTAAGAGTAATCACGACTTTTGGAAGACTGTCCACAATACAATGCATTACCTCGTCCCTGTCCAAAGAAATACTTTACCTCTTTCAAAGAGAAAGATTGAAAATAGTAATCAATAATTGTCAGATGATTTAAAAGTAAACGCGACTTTTGGAAGACTGCCCAAAATGTTACCCCGTCCCTGTTCAAAGCAATACAGTGTACTCTATCTCTTTCAAAGAGGAAGATGGAAAACAGTAATTCATTGCCAAATGAATTATATATAAGAGTAATCTTTTGGAAGACTGTCCACAATACAGTGCATTACCTCGTCCCTGTCCGAAGTAATACTTTATCTCTTTCAAAGAGAAAGATTGAAAACAGTAATTAATTGCCACACGATTTTTGGAAGACTGTCCACAATACAATGTATTGCCTCGTGCCTGTCCGAAGTAATACGTTATCTCTTTCAAAGAGAAAGATTGAAAACAGTAATCAATTGCCACACGATTTTTGGAAGACTGTCCACAATACAATGCATTACCTCGTCCCTGTCAAAGAGAACCAGCCAGACTACGTTGCTGCCGTAGATTCCAAGGCTGAGAACGAACAGGGCGGGGGGCAGGAAGGCGGGGCTAGTGCAGACTGGACCTGGAGGGAGGAGGGGGAGA
>NW_004797551.1:280741-281786 GCF_000002075.1 Aplysia californica
GCGTGTGTGTGTGTGTGTGCGCGTGCGCGCGCGTTTGTGTATGTGTGCATAATTTTTCTCTCTCCTTACCCCTCTCTCCATCTCTCTCTATCTTTCTCCCTCCCCCTTTGTCTACCCCCCTCTTTGTCCCTTCCCTATCCCTGTCTTCCTCTCACTCTCTACCTCTCCCTTCCCTCTTTCTCCTTCTCTCTCTCCCTCCCTCTTCCTCTATATCTTTCCCGCCCCCCTCTCTCTCACCCTCTTTTTCTTTCTCTCTATCTCTTCCCCTTCTCTCTCTCCCCCTCTCTTTTTCTCTCTATCTCTTCCCCTCTCTCTCCCCCTCCCCCTCTATCCCCCCCTCTCTCTCTCTCCCTCTCTCTCACCTCTAGGTCCCAGCCTACACAAGTTGACCAGTGAGTACACCACCCACAGCCCCTGCCAGGCGTAGATCACTGACCAGATGGTGAAAGTCCAACTGGACGGCGTGACGTCACTCGCATACCTCTCCGACTGTTCTTTCATTCCATGCTTAAAAAGATCTGTGGAAAGTAAAGACACAAACATGAATATTCACAATCTTACAGTTACAGCCTATTGATGATTGATTGTATGGTAGATGGTTGGCGACCTCTCTGACACGTTTTTATATATTTTTTTAGGCAGGGAACCCCGGTCCTGCCAATATTGATATATTGTACAGACACACACACACACACACACACACACACACACACACACACACACACACACACACACACACTCAGACACACACTCACATACACACACACACGCACAAACTCAAACACCCACCCACAAACACACACAAACATCCCCCCACAAACACACACACTCCCGCCACACACACACGTACACACACACACACACATACACACACACACAAACAAACGCACGAACACACACACGCACACACTCACCACCGTATGGAACGTTCGCTGCGAAGCCCACAATGATGTACTGCACACACACACACACACACACACACACACACACACACACGCGCACACATACACACACACACACTCACACATACACTTACACACACACA
>NW_004797551.1:284856-286414 GCF_000002075.1 Aplysia californica
TATTATAACAATAATAATAATGATACTATTTAATAACATCGTCAGAATAAAAACATATTACCACGACACAATTTTTTACATTTTCAGGCGCTCGTCAATGTTTGGAGATATGGAGTTATTGGTAACAAGATCTTAACGCTTGACAGATGACATACACAAACAGAAATCAAACACACATATGACACTCACAAACAGATTTCACACCAAGATGACATACACACAAACAGCAGAGACAGATGACACACACACACACACACACACACACACACACACACACACACACACACACACACACAAACAGAAATCACACCAAGATGACACTCATAAACAGATACCACAGACAAATGACACACACAAATAGAAATCACAGACAAATGACACAAACAGATATCGCACCATGATGACACACACAAACAGATATCACACACAGGTAAGACACACACAAACAGATATCACACACAGGTATGACACACACAAACAGATATCACACCAAGATGACACACACAAACGGATATCACATCAAGAAGAAACACACAAACAGAAATCACAGACAAATGACACACTCAAACAGATATCACACACATATTGTTTTCTTTCATCATCCTTACTGTCGTCATTAATTTTCCTCTAATTCCTTTGTATGTTTGTCACTCTCTTGTGGACTGCTATTTATGGGGGTGCCTTGATAGTCGAAGCAGACCTAGTGCTGTTGCGGCTAGAGAGGTGAGCAAAGTAAGCCTGATTCCCCGTTTGGACTTCTCTGTTGACATCCACCCCCTTGGCACTCATATGACCTTGTGCAGCTGAGAACGCCGTAAAACTTTACTAAAACTAAAAACTAAACACACATATGATACACACAAACATAAATCACACACAGATGACACACACAAACAGAAATCACACACATATGACACACACACTCAGAGATATCACAAACAGACTGACCTCTTCCTGTTTCTGCTTCCTGGACGTCTTGCGAGCGAGTGCCGCGGCGGAGTCGAGACTTTGTAAACTTCTCATGGTCGAGTAGTACGGAGAGCGGGGTTCGAACAGGGGCAATGAGGGGAAGAGCACTACCTCCCTCATCCTCGCCGGCCTACGGGTGGAAAACATGGCGGTCTCACCAGGTCCCAGTATAGGTACGGGAGATTTGTCCTGTGGGATATTTTCTTCTGGGGGAGATAAAGAAAAAGTGACATCGTAAAGACAAAAAGAAAAAAAATGGAGGGGATAAACTAAATAAAGGTGTTTTCTTTATATCCCCCAATGACACAATCTAGTGCATTCAGGAGGCGGGCTTTGACCATGCCTGTCAGGGCCAATTTGGGCTGAAAAGGATGCAACGTCCTGGCAGAAAGACCTGGAGATTCTTTTTAAAAGTTCTCTCATACGGGAATCGAACTCGGGTCTCCTGCTTGCAACAGCGAAGTGTTTAACTGCTGCACTACAGACGTTAGTAGAGAAAAAGAGAAACAGTGGCTGTACTAAAAGACCCCTGCCTTGCTTCGTCACGTGCTCACACGCGCGCACGCACGCACACACACACACGCACACA
>NW_004797551.1:286840-288670 GCF_000002075.1 Aplysia californica
CTAGGCCATCAAAGAATATTAATATCTCCTAGCTCTTGTCTTGCAGAACATGTCTCTCCATTAACATTACAAAATAGAACTAAGCTAACCCCAAAGCGCAAAATTTTGGCATGAATGTGGAAATCTTTGCGGTTTTTAACAGAAAATATCTTTTGAGCTGGCACCTGAATGGCAAACAGCAAAAGCTGCAGGGCTCGGACAAATGGCTTTACAACTCAACGACTTGATAGTCTCGAGGTTAATACAAGTTTTTTCAGCTGTGAAAAATGTCCTCTATTGAAGTCTTCTATCCTCGGGGGCTCCCGTTCACATCCTTTGACTTTCTTCCTCCGGCAGTGGTGCGTAGAGGCTTCCTTCTCTCTCTCTCTCTCTCTCTCTCTCTCTCTCTCTCTCTCTCCCCCACCCCGCCCCACCTCTCTTTTGCTGATCAAATATTGGCTTTATCTATCATCAGACATGAAAGATTTTAGCAAACCTAGTTTGCATACATGAAGTGCACATACCGGTATTTTTTTTTTTTATCTTTCAAGTTCCAGCAATGAAAGGGGTGTTAAACAGGTGAAATTATGTCGGATCAGTAAAGAGAATATTATACTTGCACAGCGTTTCAGAATTTTGCCCAAGCAACGTGCGGTCACGATTCTCAAACAACAAGGTTCTAATTGAGAATTTTTGTGTTTGGCGTTTGAGTGTCTGAAGGCATTATATAAGATAATATAGATAGGATAAGATAAGATAAGATAAGATAAGATAAGATAAGATAAGATAAGATAAGATAAGATAAGATAAGGTAAGATAAGATAAGATAAGATGAGAGGAGATGAGCTGAGATGAGTTGGGGTGAGGTGAGTGAAGGTGAGGTGAGTGAAGGTGAGGTGAAGTGAGGTGAGGTAAGGTGAGGTGAGGTGAGGTAAGATAAGATAAGATAAGGTAAGGTATGGTAAAGTAAGGTGAGGTAGGTTTATTACTGTTTTGTACCTGTGGGAATTTTTTTCGCGGCTTTACATGACCGATAAAAACACATCTTGTAGTTAAACGTAGAATTCAAATTGCCTTTTACTTTCATAAAAGAATTTCAATATAAAAAGAAAAGAAAAGCTGACAATAATTCAACAAGACACATCTGACGCATTTCTCAAACCATATATGATGTGCAGGAATTGATCAAATATTCTTTTGAAAGTTATAGCCCACATTTGTTGCTATTGTTGTTGTTGTTGCTTTTGTTGTTGCTGTTGTTGTTACTGTTGTTGTTGTTGTTGTTGCTGCTGCTCCTGTTGTTGTTGTTGTTGTTGTTGTTGTTGTTGTTGTTGTTGTTGTTGTTGTTGTTGTTGCTGTTTTCATACAGTGTCCTATTTTTATGAAACGCAAAAGATAGTTACGTACGGGACATAAGATTCTTAGACATTGTTGCGGTCAAAAAAATCACTTGAAAGTTGTTGTAGTTGCTGCTCCCAAAGAAAGATGGCTATAGGCCTAATAATAATCTTTCCAGAAATATTATAATGATTAGGTTGATGAAGACGACTTTTAAAAGTTGCTTAGATTTTCTTCAATAAAACCACACCAATTTTCTTCTTCAGTCGAGGGAGATAATAATAATATAGCGTGCGAAAATATTATTCTCTCAAACCCATCTCAAAAGTGAGCGCAGCTGAGATGCAGCCTTGTTACTCAATCTAGGGTCGCCATCCATTGAAGCCGTGAAACCTTTACAGAGGGGCTCTCGTGGCCTAGAGGTTAAGGTGTTGGCCTCTCATTCAAAAGGTCCCGGGTTCGAATCCGGGTAGCGACCGAAACATTTTCTTCTCTAAATTTGTCTCCTTTCAC
>NW_004797551.1:289664-290898 GCF_000002075.1 Aplysia californica
GGGGGATACGATTTGTTGTGTTTGTTAGGTTGTTGTTACTGTGGTTTTTTAAGGGGACGAAGGGTGGGGGGTGTAGTTGTTTAGATGTAGGCATTGTTACGCCACTATCAACACAACTAAGGTCATTTAGGAAGCGGGCTTCGACCCTTTCTGTCAAAGCCAACCCGTGCTGAAAGGCATACCCCATCCTACAAAACAGATTGAGAAACTCCATTTTTTAAAAATGCTAACACACGAGAATCGAACTCGGGACTTTAGTGTGCGACGTCCAAGCGCCTAACAATTTCGGCTGTTGGATGCGAGGAAAAAAATAATGAAATACATACACACACATTGTTGAGCATAATAATAATTATGTGTGTGTTTGTCTCTCTCTCTGAAAAAAAATGAGAAAAAAGTAGCCTACATACAAACTCATACATTGGGCATAATATGTCTGTCTGTCTGTCTGTCTGTCTGTCTGTCTGTCTGTCTGTCTGTCTGTCTGTCTGTCTGTCTGTCTGTCTGTCTGTCTGTCTGTAACTTTTTTTGTTTTTTGTTTTTAAAAACTGCCTCAAAAATAGAACTCACCTTGTATTCAGATTATGTCAATATCCAAGTCGGGAAAATATCAAAGTTCACAACATGGAGCTCTGCCGGTGAAGAATAAGATGAGATGAGATGAGATGAGATGAGATGAGATGAAATAAGGTGAGGTGAGGTGAAGTGAGGTGAAGTGAAGTGAGGTGAGGTGAGGTGAAATGAGGTGAGGTGAGGTGAGATTGAAGTTGAGATTGGGATTGAAATTGAGATGCGATAGATGAAATGAGACAAGAATAAGATACGATTGATCCCAAGTGAGGTGAGTTGAGGTGAGGGGAGATGAGATTGAGATTGAGGTTGAAAATGAAACTGAAATAGAGATTGAAATTGGGGTTAAGATTGAGATGAGATAAGATGAAATGAGATAAGAATAAGATACGATTGATCTCAATTAAGGTGAGGTGAGGTGAGATGAGGTGAGGTGAGGTGAGGTGAGGTGAGATTGAGATTGAGGCTGGGATTGAGATTGAGAATGAGATTGAGATTAAGTTTGAGATGAGATAAGATAAAAATAAGATACGATTGATCTCAATAAATAGGTGTGGCATGGCATCTGCACGTTATATACTCTCCGTCTCTCTCTCTCTCTCTCTCTCTCTCTCACACACACACACACACACACACACACACACACACACACACACACACACAC
>NW_004797551.1:291141-294343 GCF_000002075.1 Aplysia californica
AGAGAGAGAGAGAGAGAGAGAGAGAGAGAGAGAGAGAGAGAGAGAGAGAGAAACGACTTATCATTGGATTGACATACAAAACAATGTTATAATTTTCGCACACTTGGCAATAACTGAACAGCTGAATAAAAATTGTCTTTGCCAGCGAGTTTCGGACATTTCCTTTCACGTTGAGTAAAGCAGTTAGATTTAATTTCAAAAAGCTACACAAACTTATCGAATCGTAAAGCGCGTTTAAAAACTAGATTTCCACATTATTATTTAGAAAGACTGCTCCCTCTAATGGGATGCCCACCTCGTGACTCGAAAGTGCAGAGGAATGTTGGACTAACATGATTTGAACTAAACTCTTCTTTACTATACAATAATTGACGCAACCACTTTCAGATGGATCCATCTTTTTACTTGGACGAGTAATTTACTGATATAATCGTTTTAACCCTATCCGTACGCCCTGGGGTCATTTTGTACCCCCGGGGTTGTATTCTTCACATTAATTTAGAATACTTCTAGAACGAAGATCTCTTTGAAAGTTTCAGTATTTCTCAAAAAGTCATTTTGTCAGACTGCTATGCAAAGCGTACGGATCGGATTAACAGGTAAATTTCCTCTTTGGGAAGTGGTGGCCCAGAGTTCCCCCACGTCGTGTGGATACGACAGTAAAACACGACGTATGGATAGGGTTAAGCATGAAGAAATTTATTTTTCAATGTCGAGGTGAAGGGCGTGAGATAACAAAGACAGATTTCGGAGAGCAAACAGACATCCTTAATCCTGTTTGTTTTCACTTACAGTTACCTTTAAAATCTAAAACGCTGCACCTTTTGTTGGAACTACTACACACAAAAGCGCCAGAGATGGAAATATTCAGAGACAACAAAAATTCAAACTTTAAAAAAATATTAAAAAAAAGAATTTTTGATTGTCTACTTTTAATGTTCCTAACCTCACTCACACACCAGTCGCAACTCTGCGGTTATAAACATTTATTTTACTCCCTCATCGAGACAATTTGGGTCAATAACGGAGGCGGGCCGCTCCGATCCTGTCTGTCCGTGCTTACTCTGGGTGGATTTGATACAACATCCAGAAAGTCGTACATTTGGACATTTCCTTGATTTGAAATACCTCGATTTAAAACACGCAAACACACACACACAAACACACACATACACATACACACACACACACACACACACACACACACACACAGCGCGCGCGCACGCACTTTTACAAACACACATACACACACAAACACACGCACATACACACATACACACACATAAACACACACTCACACAAACACAAACTCTGCTCGCCAGAATCGAACTTACGTCTTTTTGGGGTGACAGCGAGTATCCTAACTGCTACACCACAAAAACCGGTGAACACAATACTTTTAAAACAAGGGGGTTTCGAACACTCCGCCTACGGCTATTCCCAGCACCAATGGACCGAGCTCAGCCCACTGTTGTTGTTTTCGATTACTTTTTCCCCCTCTTTTCCAAGCCTATAGGCTAGCGTCACTTTACGCTTGTTGCGTTCGTACATTAAAAAACTGATGTCTATCTAGCCATCCGGTGGGACATTTAGCTTCCACGTACTCCCGTAGACGCGCACCTTACAACGCGTAAATGGCCTCCTCCCTGCTGCTCCTGCAGACCCCACCCTCTTCCTCTCCTCTCCTCCACCTCCCCTTCTCCTCTCCTCTCTTCTCCCTCTCCTTTTCTCTCCTCTCCTCCTCCCCCCTCTCCACACACACATACATACCAATAGTCATCTCTGAGGGAGGAGGGAGGGGGGTCCACCTTAGATATGGGAGAAGGATAGAAGGTGTTGTTACGGACGGAGAAATGGAAAGAGAGACTGCGATTGCAATAAAGAAGGGGGTTGAGAGAAAATGAAAGAGGGACAATTAATGTTGGGAGAGAGGGAAGGAAGAGATAGAGAGAAAAAATGGAAAGAGACGAAATAATGTTGGAAGAAATTGTGAGAAACGATAGTAAAAAACAAGAAAAGAGAGAGAAATTTATGTTGGAAGAAAAGGAAGAGAAGGGAAAGAAATAGAAAGAAAACAAGTTTTAGAAGAGAGAGAAGGAAGGGATAGTTAAAGAAAATGTGAGGTACAAAATAACGTTAGAAGAAAGAGAAGAAAGAGACTGGAAAAGAAATGGAAAGAGAGACAAATGTTAAGGTTGGAAGAAAGGGAAGGAAAATAGGAGTAAAGGAATGTAAAGAGAACAAATGTGGGAAGAAAAGGGAGAGATAAGGAAAGAAAATGAAGGAGAGACAAATGTTGGATGAGAGAGTGAATGCTGAAAGACAAAGTAGAAATGAGAGAACCTTTCAATATACCTGCTTTCATTTCAACTTTCTGGCTCCACCCCCTCACCTTCTTTGCCCCCTCCTCAGGGCTCCTGACTCTTTCTGCAGCCTTTCTACTGCTACTCCTTGACTTTTTTTCACTGCTGTGTTTCAGCCACGCCTCTGACTGTATGGTAGGAAAGATCTACACTCAAATTTCAAGGACAAGAGTGAAAAATCTCGGAGATCCCGAGTGCAAGTTGCGCACGTTAAAGATCCCTTTGTGGTCAAAAAATCTATAAGAGTAGGCTTCGGCCACCGCCAGGAAAAAGTTCGAAATTTTCTACCAACTGAAAATGCTGGATGTGTCCCGCGCGCTCATTTGACCTTATGCAGTTGCGAGCGCCGTAAAACACTTGCCATAAAAAAAGAAGAGAGAGAGAGAGAGAGAGAGAGAGAGAGAGAGAGAGAGAGAGAGAGAGAGAGAATACCTTTCAATGTACGTTCTGTCTCCGCCCCTACTTCTACGGCTTGTTTCAGCGAGAGCCGAAAGTAGCGCCGTGGTACATGAGAAAAGTGACCGCGGGCTGGTTAAAATGTAAATTCTCCCTTATAAAACGGCTGTCCTGGTTAGTCGGATATTGGCGGGCGTTGGAGAAAAAACAAGTTGACAGTCTATTGAGGTGGACAGGTAGCGTTTGATAGTCATAATTTTATACACAATGCAAACTGCACAAACTGTCGTCAAATCCCTATACTTTGACGATATGAAGGACGAGTCGAGTTTTAAAAAACCCACACACACACCAAAAAAAAAAATCAAATAAATAAAAAACAGGTTAAAGGAGCGTTCACAATTTTTAATGACGCCAGCTACATTTTGGCCAAAAATGACACC
>NW_004797551.1:298039-299126 GCF_000002075.1 Aplysia californica
TCTCTCTCTCTCTCTCTCTCTCTCTGTCCTTCTATCTGCCTGTCTGGCTGGTTGTCTGTCTTACTTTCTTCGTGTACTGAGTACTGTGTAGTCATATAGCTGTTTATGTTTCGACGTGCTTCTCCTCTTAACTCAAATCAAACACACACTCCCTAATCTAGAACATATTTAGTACACTTGCTGTATAGGCCTATATGAAAGTGTTGTACATATAGATCTATTTGAGATTCATTGTTATAAGACAGCACAAGAAAGAAAAACAGACAAAACGCTTCCTGTATTACATAGGCTATGGATACACAGCTGTCTAATTATTATCACCTGTACCTTTTGGAATTGTGAACGATTCTGTAATGCGACAGAACAAATAGGCCTACATTGAAACAGGCATTGGATGGACATATGGCATATAATATTTAGATCTAGGAGAAATTGCTGAAATTAAATTGGAGGGCGTGACCAGGGACAAACTAGCCTGGCGTCGACTGCTCTCCGCCTTTTAATGTACCTGGCGGTTTAGGGAAAGAGTAAGTACAGTGTAGTAAGTAATTATGGATTTCTCTATATCATTCGTTTTCTTCAAGTGTCAGATCTGATCCGAAACAGACATATCCAGATCTTTTCTCGTCACCGACCTCTTCAAATTTTCAAAGTTATTCTTGATCTAATCTACATGTATTACACCCTCTTTCACCATTACCTCATTTGATTCTTTTCCTTCCATAAAATTCTTAACAAATCTCCTCCTCAGAACCATGCTAATTTCTCCCTATGATGATACATTTTTAAGAAATATATTATAATCTAAATAAGATTCAAAATGAAATCGAACACTCACTGTAAATAAAAATGTCATAGCCTATCTGAAGTAGAATCATAGCACTAGGAACGTTCCCAATAACCGCAGATCGCCTTACCTGTGCAAGTTATTGAAAGCGATTCCTGAATACGAATGGCGTTTGCCTTTCAAGAACCGAAACATTCGGCAATAAGATCTTTATCTGAACATAGGCGAGAAGCCTAGGCAATTTTTGTCACGACGCAGTGGAATCAGGCGCTCGTTAAATTATTATTATTATTTATTTAT
>NW_004797551.1:303690-323743 GCF_000002075.1 Aplysia californica
TAATAATAATAATAATTATTATTATTATTATTATTATAGAGACCTCGAATCTAGGTCTCTGATAATAATAATAATAATGATAATAATAAAATAATAATAATAATAATTGGCCGCTCATAATTTATTTCAATTTCGCCGTTTTCCAAAACAATCTGGGTTTTCTCCACCCACATTGGCGTACACGTGCAGCGCAGCGGCTATCGACCCGGGTGATGAAACCAAGACTGTATTCGACTACTAAGAAATCTGCACACTAACCATTTTTTAGAGATAGATTCTACACGACATGCCTACACATAATCTTGTCAATTTAAAAAAAATCAAAATAAGGGAAGTGTTTGTAGCTTATAAAATACCAATAGGCAAACATTTTTAATAGTACGGTCGTTGAAAGTAAAAAAGAAGAACATTTCACCTCCTCGTTTCCTATGCTCTTTGACATTGCAAAATATAATGGGACTAGAATCAGACACGCAGAGCATGTTTTAAAATCAGTTAATCCACTAACTCCCAAGGTAGTGGAATTTTTAAATGATTTTATGGACTTATCACTTTTTTTTTCACTCTAAAGTTTCTCATGATTTTTTTTTTTCATTTTGTTTTTCACGTTTAATAATTTTTCTCAAACTTGCCAAAGTAAAAATAAAAGGCGTAGTCGATATTTGAACCTGCCCGACTACTTTCCTTGACCTCAGATGAGGTTTGCCATATAGGCTCTTTCTTGGAGAAGCTAATTTTCATTTTCAAATGTCCGCCAAATATTTTACATACGCGCTATGCAAATATTTTGAAAAACAAAAACAAAAACCAAACAAGTTTATTAGCCTGGAGGTTGCTAAACAGTCTACTAAAATTGTATTATTTGAGTGGGAAACAGCCTCTTCTATTTCTCGTAGTCTCATCATGAATATTCATACACTGTCCAGAAATTTTCTTCCAATCATATTCTCTTTCTGCAGCCTTTCTTCTACTGCTACTCCTTGGCGCAATCTTACTGCTGTCTTTCACCCATACTCCTGATCTTCTGGTTGGAAAGATCTACACCTAGCCTTCTCGGACAAGGGCAAACAATTTCGGAGGTCTCATGTGCAAGTCATGCGCAGGTTAAAGATCCTTTGGGGGTCTAAAATCGATAAGAGTAGGTTTCGACCGTCACCAGGGCAAATTGAAACATTTTCTATCAACTAAAAGTGTTTAATGTGTCCCACGCGCGCTCTCTCTCTCTCTCTCTCTCTCTCTCTCTCTCTCTCTCTCTCTCTCTCTCTCTCTCTTTATATATATATATATATATATATATATATATATATATATATATATATATATATATATATATATATAGACAGTATGCAGTTGCAAGTTGCAAGCGCCGTAAAACACTTTCGAAAAAAGTCAAGTAAAAAACATTATTTACGCTTAGCCTTTCTCTCACCCCCCCCCCCTCTAGCTCTCTCTGCTCTGTCCCTCCTTTTCTCAATTATCTCTTCTGCTCTCCTCTCTCTCTCTCTCTCTCTCTCTCTCTTTCTCTCGCTCTCTTTCTCTCTCTCTCTCTCTCTCAATCTCTCTCTCTCTCTCTCTCTCTCTCTCTCTCTCTCTCTCTCGCTATTCTCCCTCTGTTTCCTTTTTTATCACCCCTTCCTCTTCTTTAAAGGGGGGGGGAGGTTCTTCAGTGGGACAAAGACAAAAACAAAAACAACAACAAAAAGCAAAACAAACAAACAGCCCCCCCCCCCCCAAACAAACAAAATTAAAACCTTCTTTGGCAATTTGGCCGGTTTTCTTTCTCAGTCAACAATTTTGGCGTCACCACTTTTCTGTCCTGGCAATTATTTGTAACACGAGAGAGAATAAAAAGTAGAAACCAGCCAAGGACGTCTGTTATGTGACTGAGACAAGAGACGGTCAAGGAATAGACCCACGCTTTCTGCTGACCAGTTGTCGGACAAACGACTGTCCTAGAGATTGGTGCAGAAGCTGGTAAGGTAGACTGGATCCACGTCTTGTTTCTCTCTTCATTTGAACTCTTCCTTTCCCTTGATTATATTATGATAAATGATGCGTGATTCGCCCTTCTTACCATTCTTCTCTTCTCATTCTCAGTCTCAGCTGTTTTGTCAAGTTCAAGTTCAGAACATCTCTTGAATCTTGAAAAAATTCCGTGAAAATGTAATATTTTTGCTTTTGAAGCCTTAGATATGATGTCTCAGCTGTAAGGCTCAGTCAGACCTCCTGAATTTATGATGTTCCTGAGCAGAGGATCAAACTCTTGAGCCGGAGTGCATGATAATGCGTGTCTATAACATAGATCACATGCGATTAAAAGTAGAAACGATGCAAACTATTTTTAGGTAAGGCGCCCATCTTGTTTGACGTCAGACCAGGATACCCCTCCGATCACGTGACTACATCTAAGTATAGACAACCGCATGGCACCAAAGAAGGAAGTGTCTATGTATATTATGCTTAATCTACACAAATTTCTCGGAATTTCTGATAGCTGATTTGATAGCGCGTCTGCGTTTGATGTCGAGCAATGACTTTTGGAGAGGTTCGATTCCGGTCCCGGACAGTTTTTTTTTCTCATTTCCTCCTCCCGACTGACCAACAGTTCCATAAATTATAGGCCTAATTTGTAGAGTTGCTTTGACTTTGAAGTTGTTGTTTATTTTAAAAAATGTATTAGTGATTAAAAATGCAGGAGGGGGGGGGGGGGGTGGTAGATCTAAATTTAGATCTAGATCTAGATCTAAATTTAGATATCTAGATCTAGATCTATATCTATATCCGAAAATGTTACCGAAAACACATCGTTCCATGTTTGGGTAGGCTATCCCAGGAAGTGCTGACATCACATTACTAAAATAAGCAGCCAATCAGAAAGATGCGTCATTTCTAAATTCTAAGATTAACGGCATGTACATAGACATAGATCTACATACGGCCATCTCGTGAGAATAGTGCAGGCGAGTCTTGTGGCTATTCTCACCTGGTGCGCGTTCACCAAATTTTGCGTCAACCCTAAACCACAGAATTCTACACTGTGATAACAGAAAAATTGTAGAATTCTGTGCCGTGAACAAACGTTTCATTACAACTGTAGACTGTAGCCTACTAAAAGCGTACAATTTTGTCTGTGGGCAGTGGAGAGAGAGAGAAAGAGAGAGAGGAGTAGCGCGAGAATTTCCGGGCAAAACAAAATGGCGACCCGCGTAGTTCGGCTCGATTCGAAAAGTTAAATAGCCGTAGCATCTTTGTAGACAACCAAATTAATTTACTTTTGTGTTTTAACATCATTTTTTAACTTTGTTTTGGTCAATTTGATCGTCCACACCGATAGACAGTATTCAGAAAGAGACAGAGAGAGAGAGAAGAGGCTGAAGAGGGGAGGAGTTGATCTTGGTCTTGCGAGAACTTCCGGGCAGGTGAGAATAGCCACTTTCATTATAACATACAGTCTAGATCTACGTACACGGTAACCGAGCGCATTAGAAGTCTCTGTATCATTAGTATCAACGTAAGGTAACCGCTGTACTTTATTTAGTTAGTAGATCTAGTTCCGGGGGGCCCTTCGAGCTAGTGCACACGATAACTGCCCCCCCCCCCCGCCCCCGGTCACTCATCATTGGACTGGCCAATCACTTTTTTTTTATCACAACGCCGCACCGCTGACTCAGACTGCCTGTTTGAAGCCCACCTATTGCCCCCCATCACCCAACCCCTTCCCCCAGATAGACTGATACTGAGTGATAGAGCTCGCTCGATCTCTCCCGCTGTATCCAAGCTCGGGACTTTCCTTGCCCAGCTTAACCTAAGCATAAAAGTAATTAAAAATAGAAAAAAAATGGGGAAAGTCCCGTTGTAGGGGTCAAATGGAGGGCCACCTCTATTCTCACCCCGGGTGGGAATAGCGCAGGCGAGTCTTTTGGCTATAGGCTATTCTCACCCGATGTCCGTTCACTGTTATAGCCTAGATCTATAACAGAAAAATTGTAGAATTCTGTGCCGTGAACTAACGTTCCATTACTACTGTTAGCCTACTAAAAGCGTACAATTTTGTCTGTGGGCAGTAAAGAGAGAGAGAGGAGTAGGCCTAGCGCGAGAACTTCCGGGCAAAACAAAATGGCGACCCGCGTAGTTCGGCTCGTTTCGAAAAGTTAAATAGCCGTAGCATCTTTGTAGACGACCAAATTAATTTACTTTTGTGTTTTAACATAATTTTTTAACTTTGTTTTGGTCAATTTGATCGTCCACACCGATAGACAGTATTCAGAAAGACACAAGAGAGAGAGAAGAGGGGAGGAGTAGATCTTGCGAGAACTTCCGGGCAAAACAAAATGGCGACCCCCTGTAGTTCGGCTCGATTCGAAAAGTGAAATAGCCATAGCATCTTTGTAGACGATCAAATTAGCTTACTTTTGTGCTATAATGTAATCTCTTCTTTGCCTTATCCATTTAATCATCCACATCGATAGAAAGTATTCCAAAATTAGGAAAAACAGGTCTTGTTTCACACCGGGTGAGAATAGCATATATGGTGGCAAGTCTCACCCGGGGTGAGAGGTCGATCGTATTTCTATTCTCACCCCGGCGGGTGAGAATAGCCGCTTCCCAGATGGAGTAGTCATGCTTCTAAATCTCTTCTATACTACAAGGTGTCTAGATCTATGACTATGAACTTGGATAGAGAAATAAAGGCAGCCGAAATTGCCATTATCTCACAACCACATGGCTTCTCAATGGACACGTTGGAGTTAACACAGTGCACACACAAGACACGGCGAGTCGCACAGCACGATACTTCTTTGCGAAGAACGAGGGTGGACCTTCCGGTTACTGTGTATAGACTCTGAGACTACATGCCCAGTTACCGTGTACGTGTATGCACTCAGGCTATATGATTTTGATGAGACAGGCAGGCACGCTTCTACATCTGGTCTCACTCTTTTCTTTGCCTTTGGTTTGAGCCACTTTTATATTGCTTTCATTTTAATTTTGACAAAGACCAAGTGAATGATATTATGAATTTCTTGAAAGACTCTTTCCGGCAGTGTGCTGTTACTGCAGTAGCGATTTTGAGAAAATAAAATTTGGAAGGACTTTCATAATGAGCGACCCCCCCAACAAACGCAGAAAGAAGAGACCTGACCCGACCCGTCTTGCTTTTACCCCCTAGCCTATCTTAGTGTCTTAGACATGATGAAGCAACAGCGAGCACCTGGCACACCTCTGTGATTGGCCTAAATATAGATGATATGTGTATTTCCGCCATGTACTTTTGTCGTCTTCTGGGGTTTCCTCCAAGACTCTTGGGTTTCCCAATGCCAGTAACTGTTGACTAGATCTCGCCGTGTTTGATTTTTATTTTTTGGAATAAACAGTCTCGGCAATTCTCGTTCCATAAATTTACCTTCTCCTCAAAGTTGTACACACACACACAGCCCAAGCAGTCAGCTATGAAACCTAGTGGCGTAGCCCATCACGTGCTAAGCGGCAAAATGGGCCTGCCACAGTAAGATCTAGTCAACTGGCATGGGAAGCCCCGGAAGATGACAGAAATACGTCATACTGAGTCAGTCACAGCGAGGTGTGCTTGGTGCTCGCTGTAGCTATCAGGTAACTTGGTCTAACCTAAGCCAAAATCCCAACCCTAAGGCTTAGATCCAGTGGCGGTGGGTGGACCAAAATTTAGGTGGGGTTAGGTTTCTTCCACTTCTTTATCACCAAAAAGCAAGCAATAAGAACAAAACAGTGATGATTTTTCTATACTCACGGCGAACCATGGCATTTTGAGAACCATTCAAACGAGAAGAGTCACCTTTGTCTTCCGTCTCTTTGTTCTTAGTTAAATTTAAGCTTCTGGATGGTGGGGACGAAGCCATTTCACCTCCAAATTTCTCTAATTAGTTTTTATCTGAAGAAAAAGTTGCCTCAAAAGTGGTTTGATATAATTAATAACTGTTAAATCTCAGCGGCACAAACACACAGCGTCTATGACTATGAGGTGGATTGGGTCGAGTTGTTGCGGATAATAGAACGCGCCTAACAAAGGCCCAATGGGCGCATAGGTATCTGTGTCACTGGGGGAACGTGTGTCACAAACTTTCACCCCATTGTCAGGGCTGGGAGGGCGTGAGCCCTCTGTGCAGTGTTATTTTCAAAAAAATTAAGGCCTGCTCTATTTCTCCGAACGTTCAGGAAAATAAACTTCAACTCTATTTCTCCGAAAGGTTTCCGTTCTCGAAATTTGTTGATAATAAACGAATGGAGTAGCCCGTGTGTGTGTCATTAGTGTGTGTGTGTGTAAGATGTGAACGGATGGGGGGGGGGGGGGGTGGAGGGATTTTTTTTTACAAGAAGGATTTTAGTTTTTGCTGGGTGACTAAATGCAAAATAGGTTACTCTGCCAAGGTCGAGCAGTCTTGTTTTCTCGCAATACCTTTTGAAGGTATTTTCAAATGAAGTATAGTCCGGGAACGTTGCCCCAACCACAAATGAAGTATCCGAATATTTAGACATTTAAAAATCTATTAAAATTATCTCTTTTCACCTTCTTTCTGCTCTCTAGCAATATTCTGTTGTCTGCTTTCGTCTCCTCTTTCTGCCCCCACCCCCTCACCTCCTTTGCCCCCTCCTCTGGGCTCCTGACTCTTTGTGCAGCCTTTCTACTGCTACTCCTTGACTCCTTCTTACAGCTGTCTTTCTGCCACACCCCTGATCTTCTGGTAGGAAAGATCTACACCTAGCCTTCTCGGACAAGGGCGAAAAATCTAGGAGGGCCAGTGTGCAAGTTGCGCACGTTAAAGATCCCCTGGTGGTCTAAAATCGATAAGAGTAGGCTTCGGCCGCCACCCGGGCAAAATTCAAAATTTCCTACCAACTAAAAGTATTAGGTGTGTCCCGCGCGCTCATATGACCTTATGCAGTTGCGAGTGCCGGAAAACCCTCTACTAGATCTATAAATTTTTTTAAAATAAAAAAATCTCTAGCCCTAGAAATTGAATGTGATGCAAAAAAATGCTTCTTCCCAGTCCTCGCAGAATGGCAGAATGAAAGGATGACGCCTAAATCTCGCAAATATCCCAAAAAATCTCGAGATTGGAAACCGTTCGGAGAAATAGAGTTCAAGTTTATTTTCTCGAACGTTCGGAGAAATAGTCACTTCGTTTTTTTAAAGTCTTCTAAATTTTTACAACAAGAGTCATTAAAGACGGGTGTGGGAACCGGCTTATTCTTTTTGAGCCCTAACGACATTTGATTGACTGTTAGGTTACTATAGTTGTAAGCGGTGTCAACAATGATTGGATAAACGGGCAAGCCGCCAAGCTAATCACTATATGTTCATTGTGTGCGATAATAACAGTTTCTAACTGCTTATTTCGTTATTTAAGAAACTTTCATTAACTAAGGGATAGAGTTGGGAGGGGGTGGGGGTGAGGGGCTCAAGCCCGTAAGCCCATCACTGCCCACCGACACTGCCTAGATCTAATTATTATAATGCTCTAACCCCAGCCTCAACCCTTACCTATTCTCAAGTCTACTTCTTAGTGGTCGCTTGTTACGGAATTCCTGCCTAAAGAAGCTTATGATGTGAGAAAAAGTTTTTAAAATTTTTATTTTAAGACGAAAGTCCACCTCCTAACTAAAATGTGTCGACGGGGGTGTAAGACACCTAGGCCTACATTTTAAAAAATTCTTTATTGAACAAACAAAAATAATGATCAATGTGTCCGTGCTTCTGTACCCAAACTCTCTGTCCTCATGGGTGGTTAGGTTGGCAGGTGCTCTGGTTTGGTATACCACTTTCTTTCTTATGTATCAAACATCTATCGTCCTTTAATAATCTCTCCTCCTACTTTTTTGTTTGTTCTCTCTTGTTATTATATCCAATCTGTGGTACTTGGCTAATAGTTTTGCGTGCCGTAAAACTCTAAATCAAATGCAATTTAACTCCCCTCAGAAAGTCCTTGGCGCAGTCCCGGCCGGTCGACATAGACAGTCCCTCCCACTTCCACCATGAGCGTCTTTCGTCACAGCTCCATGGCCCTTAGGCGGATGGCCAGCAAGAACAAATCAAACAAGCGACCCTACACACAGCTGACACAGCCTGCCATGAAAGTCTCACAGGTATGCATTTTTCTTATGAATGACCTAATCGTGTCGGTAGTGCCTTAAAACGTGTCACTTAAATCATTCGCTACGCCGAGCCGTGGGGGGGCGGCGCGGCTAAAGTGCCGCCAGTACGCTAAGCCGCCCCCGGCGGCTCGAGAACTGATCTTCAATTTTTGCTTAGATTCTATTCCAATCCACATATCCATGTTAAAATAAAGGTCATAATATAATGTTGACTTCCGGGTCAAGCATTTCCACTGAAAATCGGAAATTTATATTCAGTTTTGAAACGCTATTTAAATTAGTTATTCGACTTTGTTTTATCGCAATACCAACATTATAGCCCGGACACCAGTTTTTGTAATTTTACACAAGATCTATCATTATTTTGCCCACTAAAGAAATGTAGGACTCTTTTTTATAATATTGATACGATTGGACTCATATTGCCAATGCACTGTTATTGAGAAATCAATATTTTGAGTGCTAGATCTAGGTCTAGGTCTAAATTGTCAAAATATTTTTCTCCCCAAAATCACTACTTTTTGATGAAGTTACACAAATAGTACCACTTAAGACATGTATAGGTTTATTCCAAATGCAGTTCTGAATAATTCCATATAAGATACGAGCAGGTTTTTTTCTGTTTGTGATCGTTTTTCAAGATTATAAAATTTTAAATTTTTTTTCAATATCGGATGTTATGTTCAAAATGTACAAATATTATCATTATGGAATGTAGGTAAATAACTGCAAACTTTTCAATATTTTCCAGTGCTATATATTAATTTATGGTTATTTTGATGTATCATTTGACTAGGTGCAAACATATTTTTTCAGTTTCAGCAAGGATTATAAATTTTTTATTTTCAAATTTTATCCGCAACCAATCAAAACTGTGTTGCATAATTGTCTCTGACAGGAACCAAAGTTGAAAAATACATAAATAAACATTACAGATGTATTCTACAAACCATACTGAAAATATTGGTGTATACGTTGACATTTATTTGAATTTGTGTGGCCCCAAACGACCTTTTAACTGCCCACTAGTCATCATCTCTTTCGCTCTCCCGAAAAAAAATTCGTCCACAAACCGAAAATAATACGTAGCGAATGAGTTAAACAATCAGCCTTCTTTCTCTTCTCGTGCTGTTTTCTGTTCGTTTGGAGGTGGTGTGGTTTAAGGCTACACACTGGTTTTTTTGGGTCCAGTTTTTTTTGTGTTTTGAGAAACTTCCCTTGAAAATTATGTATTAAATGGAATGGAAGTTCTCATAAAGCTCTAGTTTCAAACAGATAGCTCCATAGAATCAGGGTAAGTGCACCTTGCAGTTCCAAATAAAATTACGTTAGCTTTGACAAATTTTAAAAATAAAAATGTTTAATGATTTTTTATCTGTACTTTGTTATTTTGACTATTTTTGTCATTCACTAATATGTGAGTCTTCAAAAAATAATAAAATCATTATTTAATTTCAAGAAAAGCTAACATCATTTTCTTAAGATTTGTGTTCAGATTTCAAATAATTATATAGTGTTATGGCTGCATATGGCATGGCCTCACATTATAAAAAAAGATTTAAACTTATAAAGAAGACGAAAACACACAGCCTCTCTCTTGCCTGCCTGCCGGAAAACTGATTTATTGTTGTTTCTTTTACACTGACTCGTGTGAATTCTAAACGAGACAATATGTGACGTGCCAAGATGGGGAAATAATTGGGATATTAAGGAATCGTTATCTCAACATTCACAACATAGTTCATTCCCATTTTTACATATCATAGCAGCATTCATTCATCACAGATAGCATTGGCAGTTTTTGAGATTTTAGCTTTTGAAAATGGTCCTTCGGATAGTTTGGTTTCACTCAAATTTGCCATTTCTTTGATATGTAACTGGTAATGATTCCCAAACTGAATATTTTAAATCCTTGAATGGAATACTTTGAGAAAATGGGAAAAAAAGTAAAAATAACTTAGCAGTAAATTTTGGTGCTAAGAGGTAGTGGTAGTGTGGAGTGTGGGAGATGTGAGTGTGATTCATGAATGGAGAAGATTTTATTATTGTGTCGATGTGGTTTTCATTCATCACCCTAACTCCTGAACTTATGTACACCTACATCTGTTGTGCAGCGGTTACTTGTCTCCACTGTCGTACAAGGAGACTCGAGATTGATTCTTGAGTGGGGAGAACATTTTTATTGAGTGTCCCTGTCTTTGTGCTGTGAAGTATCTGTTTTCTGTGGTGAATATATCCCCATTTTGCCCAGGTTAGTCCTGATATGGCTCTAAGCAGCTGGCCTTCTAAATGGTCTTAACACTTTGCCATCATAGTTGAAAATGTAAAGAAACTGGGTGGTAAACATCGCTAATTGGCGAGATGAGGCGGCAAAGTGTTAAGGGGAGGAGTGATTCTTGATTTTGCTGATTTTGGGTCAGGCTATGGGAATTGAGATGTTGGTTGACTTTTGAAGATCAGCCAGTTCTTTGTTTAAAAATAGCATGGAGACAATTGAGAAAGTCTTTAATCTCCTCTTAAATTGCGGCAATAATTGCCTTTGAGAACATGAGGGTGGGTTAATATTAATATGTGAGGCAGTGTGGTGAAATCAGGCGCTTGTCGAAATAATGAAAGTCAAGAAACTGGCATTTTTCTGCTGGTTTGGGAATTTTTCTGCTGGTTTGGGAATTTTTATCGATTTTTTTTAGGGCTCAACACCTTTCATACACTGTAAAAAAACACATTTCTCAGTTTTCTGTTTGGATTTTACTAGAAAAACGTTGTGTAAAGGCATAAAAGATGTAAATTTTCAGTTTCCACGGACTCTCAAGCTAAGGAGATAACTGAACTTTGGCTGCCATTTTCTCACTAATTTTACCTCTGAAACCAGGTGACCCCCACCTCCTTCAATCGCAAATATCTTGAATTGTATCCAAGATAAATTTATATTTTTTCACCAAAAGCAAGAAAAATGAACTCGCCTCCTAAATTATTTTAATAGTGCTAATAATGGGTGCTTAAAAAACTTATTTTAAAATTTAAAGAAAAATGTTTGCTTTTTCTTTAAACTCACGATTGTATTTATTGTTCTTTTCTCCGTTTCTTCTCTCCAGACACACAGCAATGCACAGACAAAGAGTGGCTCGGACGGCTGGATTGTCCCGGCTGCCATTGCTATCCTCGGTCTGGGCTTCTCCACCTTCAGCACACACCAGCTCATGACTGCCAGCTCTAACGAATATGCTCTGCCCAACAAGAAGTAGGACCATGCATCTCACTGTGTGCCCAATTTGGTCAACTGAATGGAAGTGTATGGATCTGGTGTCTGGTTAAATTGCTGAAATGAGGGTACCACTTTTCCGGATGTTTCGTGATTTCTGTGAGCCTAACTGATGTCGAAAAGTTTTGTAGTTGTTTCTTGTTCCGTGTTGTTGTCTTGTGATTTTATGTTGTGATTTCGGAGACATCTGTCGAGTCTTTCTGGGAGCCATATGGTTCTGTGGTTCTTCTCCAGGAGTCTTGAAAGATCAGGAGGGTGTGGCGCCCTTGATATGTTCAGTGCTATGCAGGTGTAAATTGTATTTTGATCAGCAGTGTGTGTGTGTGTGTGTGTGTGTGTTTGTTGGGGGGTAGGGGGTGTGAGGTTGGCGGCAGTAGATATGTGAAACATTGCTGCTACTGGTGCTTTTTGCAATTTAGAGAGTGCTACTTGAAGGAGATTGGGTGGATGGCAGTGTGTTATGTTGTAAAAATGAGTGGAAGAACTTCAGTTTTGGTTTATATTTCTTTTTTTGTATAGATGTTTTGAGGTGTATATATAAATGTAGATGTAGGGTATATCTTTAGAAATTTTAGAGTAGTGAAAAGTTTGAAAATATTAAAAAAATAAGTGGAATAGAGAACTTGATCAGTCCTGAGTGTGAATTTACCCGAAAGTAGCGACAGTAATTTTATTGTAACTTTTAGATTCGGTTTTCAAACATTCTGTTTCATTGTGGGTTTTTTTAGCCAACCAAAATGATCTCAAAGCTTGCCAGGATGATGAGTTCTTGTAGTCTACTTATGTTTGTGTGCATCTGTACAGTGTGTAAATCAAATTTTTCGCCTATGGCAGAACTGTAAATACTGTGCCAAACACGTCAATGCAAGTAACTTATGCTCTGGTTTTGATATATATGACTTGAGAATTTTATTCCTGGACTGTTGTTCAATAAAACAGCTCTGCTAATTTTCAGCTGCGCTCTAGTTTTCTTTATTTCAGTGTGTGATTACATCTTTAAATCCATGTTGAAATTGTAGATCATTTTGTGAGGGTGTCTATGTCTTTAAGTTTTCAGTTGTGGAAAATTTTCAAGAGAAACTCTCTCTCTCTCTCTCTCTCTCTCTCTCTCTCTCTCTCTCTCTCTCTCTCTCTCTGGAATAGATGGAAAGACTTTATAGATTTATAGATACTATATTAAGATGATTCTTTGGCATCCATCACACCTGATTAGAGAATTGTCTAATACACGTATGAGCGTTCACAGTATTTTTCTATTGCAAATATTTTATGCCCACATCGGCATGATTACATCATTCAGGCAAATCAAGGCTGAGTGGGGTTTATCCCAGTAGACAGACAGAGAGGATCAATTCTATAATTTTCTCACTCAGAAATCGGTGCATGCTAAGGCCTAATGTTGACAAAGCTGAACCATTACACCACTCATGTGTGAAAGTACATTCTGTAACATCTTCCATGTAGATGCTTTATGCTCCTACCAACACTGTTTAAATCATATATGATGAGACAGGCTTCGACCCTGCCTGATGGGGCCAAGCCAGAATGGGAGGAATAATGTTTCTATAGAAAGACCAAATTACCATGTGTTCTATAAAAATTTTCCTCGCACTGTCTTCTGCATGCGATGGCGATGCACCTTACTGCTACACCTCAGACACTGGTGAGCACTCTTTGTCAACAGTAGTTTTCACAAAGGTCATTGGCATTGGCAGTCACACAACCATAGCTCTCCAAGTCTTGACTGGACGTAATTTTATAGGACATCACAGGTGGTTGGGGTTGGAGGGCGCCAGTGGCACTGGATAGTGATAGGCTGCACTTTTTTCTCTTGTCTGCCTGCCTGTGTTACTTTTCCCCAGCACTAAATACTAAATGAGTACATTACATACATCTTTGATTTTTAAGACAGAGTCACACGCACAAGCCTTCAAATCTATCGAAAAGCTGCATGTGTTGCCAAAATTTCATACTGCTTGGCAAAGATTCAGAAAATTAGGCTGTGCCAAAAATCTTTCATTTAGCCCAGGGTCATTCTTCTTAATGTGTATTTCACTTCAGATTAATTTTGATACCGTACTAATGCCATGACGATTGGACGAAATAATTCTGCATTAATTAAAAAAGAAAAAGCCAACATGTTGTGCCGACTGCATAAATCAACCAGACATAATGATGATGCAGGTGGTTGGAGTTGGAGGGTGCCACTGATGGTAGGTCCAGCTTCTTTACTTTCCCTCTTTTGTTTCTTGTAAACAAACAATGTGGATATCTCCAGGTGCGTGTGTGGTTAAAAATAATCCCAGGCCAAGGCTCGACGAAGATGTGACTGGCAGGCGTCCTTGGCTTGTGCATATATTATATACATGTATATATATAAATATATGTATATATATGTGGCCTGTTTTAACTGACTGGCTACAAAATAGAGTAATGTTAAGGACCTGGGTTCTGCGATACAGTACATACAATTAACATAAATTAAAATGGCGATTAGAAATTGGAACTTTTCACAGCAACTGTCATGTGTTTTCTGGTTGGATGATTAAATCAGGAACTAGTCATTTTGAGGGTGCAGTCAGCAGAAGATGGTCAAAGGCCTGTACAAGTACTACTACCCCTGTCAGGAAACAAGCTGGATGGAAACACTTCATTTATCATTTGGGAAGAAAGATGAGGAAAAGTGAGACCAAGCTTAGATTCTAACTGCCAACCTGATGTTCAAGTTGGAAACCTACTAGTACTACACTAGCCGAAGTGGCCACAACGGGCCTTTCAATTTCAAAGATACAATGTATTGTATCCATAGGCACGTGTACAGCCTAACTTCAACAATAGAGTTGAAAGGGGTAGTAAATATTAAACTGGGTGGATGTGGTGTCAGATGTTCTGGTGTAGTTTGTTCCCTCTTTCCTATCGAACATCTATCATCACTATCTCTCCTCCTTCTTTCCTGCAAAAAATCTGTCCTCTCTTATCTCATCTCCTTCTTTTCTTTTAAGTTGTATATGTTGTTCTCTTGTTGCACCTCTAATCTCCTGCACTTATACAGGATATCCCAAGCCCGATGGCTGCCAAACAAATTTAAATAATAAAACTAAAAAAAACAAAAACCCCTTTAATGTGAAGCAAAATCCTTTGGCAGAAATACAAAGCAATCATCCAGACAGACAGTTGCACAAATTATTTCACGAAAAAAAAATCTGAATTAGAACTGTCAGCTTTACAAAAGATGCTCTACATGGCTGCCATCACACACAATGTATTTTTGCATTCTGGCTACAAAATGTGTAGCGTGCTGACGACACTGCTGTGGCGTGGTAACTCTCATAAACTTCTTGTCTCAATTTCTGAGTTCCTGAAGGGTTAAAAACCTTTCACCTAAGATTTGGACTGTGAGGTAACCCACAAAGAAAAAAAAATGTTCAAAACAGGACTGGGTGGTACATGTGGGTACTCTGTTGAGTGACTGGTAACACGGTTCCCAAAATGTCTCATCATCAGGCTGGTTCAGACATTCTGCAGTGTGCTTGGCCGTCTTATCTGCATCAACCTCATCTTGTCTCATAACCACAGAACAGCCCCATGGATCACCGATTTAACATATTCAAATTCAAATAATGCATCGAGTGACAGTTTGTGTGCCTCTGCCTTTGTCACAGAACCAAAAATGAAAATGGCCCTATGTCACCTTAAGAGCTTAAAGTTAAAGCTACCCATGCTGTTGCTTTTTTATTGTGCAAGTCTCTCTCATTCACATCATCTGGTCTCTCTGTTTTCCATCCCAGCGTAAACAATTCCCAGAATTAAATTTTCTAGTCACTTGGCTTTGAAATGGCCCTCATTGTGAAAATAAAGAGACCGTAAAAAATTATCTCTATATTGTCTTTTTTCTCTATCACAACAAAGCATTGTCTTTGGTCATAGTCACACCTTTGTGATTAGAAATGTGATATGACTTCATTTTCAAATCATGCTTTACTAAGTAAATTACTTTAAGATTCTGTAAATCAAGGACTTTGACAAGCTTAGTTCACTACAAATGTCCTTGAACAAACTTCTTGGGTGTTTTCGCGACCGACTCGCGAACTGCTTCCACATTTCACATCATTTCGGCAATGCTTACTCGTATCCTTAACGGCCTTCTGACAGATATCCTTTTACTTTGAACTGTTTATGCATTCCCAAATTGTTCCTTCAGAAGGTGCACTCGATCTACAACTACAAGTATATCTAGAATCAACAGCTCCTACTCCCCGCAATAGCAAACTTGAAGCGTGGGTGGTTGGCGGGTGCTCTGGTGTGGTTTGCTTCTTTTTTTCCCATGAAACATCTATCGTCCTTATCTCCCCTTCTTCTTTTTTATGTTTGTTACTCTCTTGTAACACCTCTGATCTTCTGGCGCTCATAATCATATGACCTTATGCAGTTGCGAGCGCCGTAAAACCTCTACTAAAAAATAAATTTAAAAAAAAGACTTGAAGCTTCTTTGCGAAGTGAATTCAACATATTTTCTGAAGCAAAGTATGGCCTTTTCGGGGCTACTGCAAGACATGGCTGATGCAGCGGTGCTCTTATGACTATTCACATTTGAACACAGATTATGGCATCCGGATGATTTAATAAGTAAGGGTGGGTCAGATCGAACCCCTAGTTTTCTCGGATAATGGTGAAAAACTCTCGGAGGTCCCGTGTGCAAGTTGCACACGTTAGAGAACTCTTGGTGGTCTTACAATCAATGAGAGTAGGCTTCGGCTGCCACCCAGGATAAATTCAAAATTAATTCCTACCAAACTGATAATATATATAATGTGTCCAGTGTGCTCATATGACCGTATGCATTACATGTAATTGTGAATGCCATGTAACACTAACCAAAAACAAAACAATTCCTCTAAAGTCTGGAGCAGATCTGCTCGAAATTGAAGAAGATATTATTTTTCTCTTGTTGCTGGGTCTGGGACAGCAGGTATGAGTATGATCTATTTGTGTTGCAAGTACCGTGAGCGTGAGAGACAAAAACTCTTACTAAACTACTAAAAACTTTAAAAAAGCTAAATTGAAGTCTAGCTAAAACTTCCAATTAGTGAGCCACGGTTCAATTTTTTTGGAGTAGAAGCATTGGGGTTGCGAGAGGTGAAAGAATAAAAGAATCAACTCATGGTGGATAATTACATTCAAATACTGAAGTCGTATTTATTTGTGGAAGTTCTAAGAGATTGTAGGATTTACTTGAATTTGCAAATATATATTATGTATATAATACAGAGTAAAATAATAAAGGAATGCAGTATATTTGTGTCTACACTCGGGTGTTGAGGTGACAAAATATGACTGACCCATACTAAGCATACTGAATAGTGATTTGATTTATTTTATTTCTCATCTCATCTCATTTCTGCGACTGTTGTTGAATAGAATTGTACTTCACTCCACAGCGTAGATTGGTGCTGGGGCGTTGCCTTGGCTCTGAAGGTCTTTGTAGCGCTGGAAAGGATCTTGGTCCTGAAATGAAAGGGAGAGGAGATGGGTTGAGTTTGAGCAAGAGTTTGTTTTTAACTTTAGTGTCTTTAGTTTGAGTTACGAGCTTAATTCACTTGAGCCTGAGCTATTTTTTTTACCAAACAACAATAGCAGCCTGGATGTTTTGGGGGTATATGAATCAACCCAATAAGACTGTGAAAGTACTAATGATAAAAAAAAAAGTAACGAAAGAAAGAAAGAAATGCTCTCACATAAAAAGAAAACAGCATATATTTTGTCCAAATAGTTTTTAATTTATCGATATTTTGAAATGGCAATGTCTGGGGGTTAAACAATTTTTTGAGTGCCCATTTTCAATAAAATCATCTATTGCAATGTGGAGATGACTGACTTAGCACAAAAAGTGTGGGATATAACTTCAGCAAATCTTTATTTAAACTAAACAAGTGGGTCAACTGTTGGCTTGCCGCTTCGCGTAACTTGTAACCGAAAAACATCACAGATATCGATCGATAAATTGCATCCCGTAAATATACGGGATTCGGCCACTGGGCTGGCGGTGCATCCCATAAATACACGAGAATAGGCTGAGGTGAATTAAATGGCACTTCCAGCACAAATGCTTCATATGTTTGTCGAAAATTAGGACTGCTACTAGAGAGTAACAACATTTCAAGAAAAGGAGGAGGACAGCACAGTGCATGTACTGAGGTAAGTGTTGGGTATACAGTACATGTACTGAGGTATGTTTTGGGTATACAGAACGAGTACTGAGATATTATGTGTTGGATATAAAGTACATAATTATAATTATATGCTGAGGTGTGTGTTGGGTATACAGTACAAGTACTGAAGTATGTAAGAGTATGAGTTCAGAGTACAGTACATGTATTCAAGTTTAGTATTATGTGTTTGGTATACAGTACATGTACTGAAGTATGTGTTGAGTATATAGTACATGTACTGAAGTATGTGTTGGGTGTACAGTACATGTATTGAAGTATGTGTTGAGTATATAGTACATGTACGGAAGTATGTGTTGGGTGTACAGTACATGTATTGAAGTATGTGTTGGGTATACAGTACATGTACTGAAGTATTTGTTGGGTATACAGTACATGTAGGCCTACTGAAGTATGTATGTGTTGAGTACAGTACATGTATTGAAGTATGTGTTGGGTATACAGTACATGTAGGCCTACTGAAGTATGTATGTGTTGAGTACAGTACATGTATTGAAGTATGTGTTGGGTATACAGTACATGTAGGCCTATTGAAGTATGTATGTGTTGAGTGTTCAGTACATGTACTGAAGGAGCATTGTATTGGGTGTTTGGATTTTTTTTAAAAAGTAAATGATTCATGATGGTTTTAGTGGACATATGTAAGTTCTGCAGCCAAAAATACAGCTAGCAACATGGCTCTCAAAAGCAGTAGCCTACATCAGCTGCCTGCAATCTGCATGCTGGTGTAATGGTAAAATTTACAGACTAACAACGCCTACCCTGTTGTTTGAGACGCTTCCAGAAAAGTCTGCAAAGGAGAAGTTATTCTTGAAGTTTGTGGAGGAGAGAATGGTGGCCAGGTCAGCGTCCACATTCACGGCCTCTCCTTTCTGCAGGAGAAATAAACCAAGACAAAGAAAATTACTTTTCGGGCGGCGATGCAGCAAATATGCCATTCAATCTTGTTACGTCTGTTTTCCAGAAGACAATTATTTATTATGAGGATGATGATAATGATAATATGATAATAACAATAACAATAATAAAATTGATAATAATAACAACAATAATATTAATAATAATAATTAATAATAATAATAATAATAATAATAATAATAATAATAATAATAACTAATAATAATAACAAAAATAATAACAACAATAATAACAACAATAATATTAATAACATAACAGTTTTCTGCAGTTTCCATAACTCAAAAATATAATGTTGTGCTCACCATTATAATCCTTACCATTACGGAAAAAGATCGTGGTATCAGCCAACAGCAGGTAATGTACCCATGGTATAATCGCACCACGATAACAAATAATTTGATACAGAAATCAAATTTGTCTTCTAAGTTTGCCCCTATCTCACATCACAGACATACAAACCCAGAGGTAGTTTGAGCTAAAAATAAAGGGGAAGCTTTCAGAGCAACGCTCTTTCGAAATACATGTAAAAACTAAAGGAGAAATGTGAGTTGTGCTGACAAAATGAGTTTACTTCTTTCGGATTTTAGTCGCATGGAAATGGATACACCAACTTACAGGTGGAGTTTGCACAATTTGTAAGTGTGGAATAATAAAAGACAAGGCAGACTTGAACAAAATGGCATCAACTGAAAATCTATAAATCTGACCCCAATGCTGATTTTAAGCCGATATCTCCATTCTTGGATCGCGAGATGTAAACTCATTTTGTCAGCACCCCTCGCAAATCAGAGCCACGCATTTTGTTCGATATCGATTCATTTTGGTGTTTGGTTCCAACGACACGAACACACTTTTCTCACTTAATCCATTGACTTCTCTGGAAAAAAGATTCTGTGACACTTAATTTTATCAGAAATAGTACTGAGTAACACTTTTAAATGGCAATAGAATGGTTGGATATTAGGGCGATAAAACTGTATCGGTTCGTTAAAAAGGCTCTGACAGTTTGCGGCTAAAAGATTCTATGTGTTTTTCGAAAGAGCGCTACTCTGATGCTTTCTTAAATCTCCTTTTGCTTTGTCCTTTCTCCAATTTGAGAAATCAGCACCCCACTCTAAGGCTAAAACAACACCTGGACATAGATGGCTGGCGCCTCTGTAAATAAATAAATCATTGATGGTCAGCATCCCACTCCGCTTTCCAACCTCCTTATGATAGGTATTTGTACCTGTAGATTATATGTGTCACGACGCACTGGAATCAGGATCTCGTCAATTTTTGGGCATGTAGAGTTATTGGTATCATCTTAAAGCATGTTCACTAGTCTTTATTCTGATGAGAAAAAAAATCTATTTATCTTGAATATAAGTCGAATGAAGGTGGGGGGTCATCTGGTTTCAGAGGTAAAATTAGTGAGAAAATGGCCGCCAAATGTAAGTTATTTCCTTAGCTTAAGAGTCCATGGTAACAGAAAATGTACATTTTTTGTGCCTTCAATCAACGTTTTTCAGTAAAA
>NW_004797551.1:323843-327701 GCF_000002075.1 Aplysia californica
ATAATAATAATAATAATAATGATAAACTGTCCCTCTGTCACATCAGTGACAGTGTGAGTGACATAGGGGTGTCATTTGCTTTCCATTCGTATCAATACTCTAGACGAATTTAAGATGAGGAAATAAAAGAACATACAAAAGATGGATGGCAGCAATTAAGAGTGAGGAAAATAGGAAGAAAAGGAGCTAGTAATTTTAAAAAGTACTAAAGGTTGTACAGTGCTTGTTCTGAGAGAGAAAAATGCTAGAGAAAGTAGAAATGAAAGGGCTAAACAAACAAAAAAAACAACCAAAAAAACAACAACCCAACAAGAACAAACAAAGAATGAGGAAAAAGGAACAGAGAAAGAATTCGCCTCTTCTACTTCTAATCCTGAAAAAGTGAGACGAGAGTGAGAGTGAGAGATTTAAAAAATTACATTAAAAAAGACCCAGATAAAAAGATACCAGCATCATTTCTGTCAGAAAAGACCAGAATATTACAGACATTTCTGAGAGACACAGTGGCCCTCAAATATGTTTTGTCTTATCATAATTTTGATAAAGGCTGCAGTGGAGTCCACTTAAACCGAACTCGAAGAATCTGAACAGTGGTAAACAGAAATAAATTGAAATCCGAGATTTTTTCCCCTCCTATTTTTTTAGTTTGAACGATCTCTTTAAACAAAGAAAATCTTGTGGTCCAGTAGTTTAAGCAAACTCCACAGTGGTTAAGCATCTGTGTCTCCCAGGACAGTCAGTAGGGGCCTATACTACATTATTGAGACAGTGGCCCTGATCAGCAGTTTCAAGTCACAGATAAAAAATATCAACAAATCCATAAACCCACAAAGTGCTCTGCCTTTTTAACATTTGGCTCCCCACAAATCTTTTTTTCTGGACCTGCAGAGGCAGTTTAGGAAACATAATAGACACCTAATTCTTAAAAAAGAAGTAAAGTAATATTTTATAATTCGCCCAAATTTCACGTTAAAGGGACATAACCACGAAAATGAGAAAAAAATGTTTTCCTGGTAGTTATGCTCCTTACTCGATTTAACCTATTTAATATTAGAGAAAAGAATATTATTATAATAATATTATTATTATGCTTTATGAACATAAAATAGCGCAGTTGAATGTTTCTTATATACTATTGATGATAAGATTTGGTCTTAAATCGTCATCAACGGACACACACACACACACACCGACGGTTATCAAAATCATTCAGCAGGATTTACGTTCTTCTATAGCAGGTAGGTACATACATTTATCATAATGCAGAGCAAAGGAAGAGGCTGAGTAAAATTGGGGAAAAAATTGAGGAAACATCCTAAGGATACACACTTTGATTTAGAAACCAGCTACAAAATCTGACGTGTCATTCTTGAACAGAAATAATAGTCTACCCAGAATCATCATCATATTATTGAATCGGAGCTTAACTTTGTTGTCGGGTGAGTAGAGTTTAAAGTGTTTTTTAACACAAAAAGCCTTTTAATCGATAATCATGGCTGCAATTTGGTATGCTATGGACTTTATTCTTTATTAGTGTTTTTGCATAATAAGCGTGACGTCAGCATATTAGACCTAATTTCCTTAAAATTTTATGCACTTATCGTCTCTAACCCAAAAAGAATTTTCGTTTTTTTCATTGCAGTTTCTTAATTTGTAGAACTAGTTACATGAACTCAAGAAATATTTTGCTGGAATTTAAAATCTAAGTGTTGAAAAAAACAAAAAAGAAACTTTAAAATAGAGGTAGGCTACCTTCTTTTATTTTAGAAAAGTTTTTTTCTCTTCTGAAAAATTTTGCTGTCTGAGCTTTGAAAAGTTGAATAAATTGCCAAAAATATTAGATCTAGCTCCAACTATAGTCTATTGGTCAGAGAGCTTACAAAATTGATATTGATTTATTATATTATGGTAAATTTTAATTTGCTTACCTTGAAAACTAGGTCAAAGTCCCAAGGGAAGGCATCACTGTAGTCCTCAATGTTTCCCAAGTAGGTGACAGTTGCTGGCCCTCTGCTGGCACCGGCCGGGAGCTTGAAGAGTCTCCACGCAGCACACATGTACTCTGCGTTACCTGTGGGAAGGGGAGGGGGGGGGGGGTGTCATAGTTTTAGTTTTAGATTTTTAATTTTTTGATATCTTGATCGATGCAATGTTTTTAACAATGTAAAGAGAAAGCGTGAGATAAGAAAAGAGAGTGAGAAAGAGAGGGTGAGACTGAGAGTAGGGAGGGTGTCATGGTTTTAGTTTTAGATTTTTTATTTTTTGATATCTTGATCGATGCAATGTTTTTAACAATGTAAAGAGGAAGCGTGGGATAAAAAAAGAGAGTGAGAGAGAGAGAGAGAGAGAGAGAGAGAGAGAGAGAGAGAGAGAGAGAGAGAGAGAGAGAGAGAGAGAGAGAGAGAGGGTGAGACTGAGAGTAGGGAGGGTGTCACGGTTTTAGTTTTCCTACAGTCTTAATTGATGCAAATTGTATATACATGTGGAAGAGAAAGAGAGAATCTGAGAAGGAGGGAGTGAAACAACCACTGTTGGAACTATAATCATTTTGTCATTGTAAAACGCACTGAGCACTTTCATAGTGAAAATACGCTATATATGTACTGTAAGTTATAACTGTTATTATCAATTAAACCCTCATTGTATGTGATACGTTCGAGAAAAAAATATAATTGTAAATATTATTTTAACACTATCGACACAATTTAGTCATTTAAGAGGTGAGCTGCTTCGACTCTGCTGTGTAGCTAATCATCGCTGACTGGAATACAACATCCCGGTAGACAGATGGTGAGCAACAACAGCGCTCTCAAACTCAAATCTGTCCCCTCGGTTTTATGTTTTTAAAAAATCTGAAATTATGCAAACTGAACCCAAAATTGTGAAATTATGCGCTTCTGTTAATATGAACAAAAAATGATAAAGGAAAATAATCAGAAATTAACCAAAAAATGATCAAAGTTTGCTAAATTATGCGGGTGCATAAAACCCAGGGGACAGTCAAATTACTCGGTTGCCTCTGAAGGTAGAATCTGGGTGAGCCTGGGCCGTACTAAGAATTTTCCACAACAATTTTTTTAAAGCAACAATACTAAGAAAAGAAAAGAAAAAGAAGAACAAAAAGAAAAGGACAAGAATAAGAAAAGAAGAAGAAGAAAAGAACAAGAACAAGAAAAACAAAAATAGATTTTAAAAAAGACGGAAAACAAGAAGTGAAGAACAACAAGTAGTGAAGAACAGCAATAAGAACAAGAAAATCAGAACCGGAATAAGAAAAAAAAGGCGGATAATAAGAAAAGCAGAACAACTTTTTAAAAAAAAGAAAGAAAAAAAGGGGGAAAAAAAAGAAGAACAAGAAAAGAAGAAGAAGGAAAGTGCAGCTTCTCTCTCAAACACGAGCAAGCACTCACTGAGCTGCTGTCTGTACTCTGCGTTCTTGATGTCTACGGGGGCTGCCTGCGTGAGGAAAGGGGTCGTGAACCCTTCACGTGCACTGAAGGCCTTGAGGTCACTCCAGATCATGGCGCCTCCTGTTCCCAGAGCTGGGATGTTGGAGATAATGAGGTTTTGTTTGGTGAATACAAAGGGTTACAGAGTTTTTATACGTTAAATGGAGAACAAAAGAGTGAAAGAGGTTGTGTTAGTTAATTGGTGGATATAAAGAGTTACAGAGGTTGTGTTAGTTAATTGGTGAATATAAAGAGTTACAGAGGTTGTGTTTGTTAATTGGTGAATATAAAGAGTTACAGAGGTTGTGTTAGTTAATTGGTGGATATAAAGAGTTACAGAGGTTGTGTTAGTTAATTGGTGAATATAAAGAGTTACAGAGGTTGTGTTAGTTAATTGGTGAATATAAAG
>NW_004797551.1:333399-335068 GCF_000002075.1 Aplysia californica
CACACACACACACACACACACACACACACACACACACACACAGAGGGACAGAGAGGCGAACGCACAACACCGAGCACTCGAGCATAATAAGCTAGATCTACCCACCAACGCAAAAGAGCTCCAATTTACTCGGTGGCAATTGACAAAAAGTCAATTTTTGTCAATTGCCACCGCGTCACTCGGTGGCAATTGACACTACCATAAAACACGTCGGACATGTGTCGCACGCAGCCAGGCTTTGTGTTTATTTTCGACTGAAATTCTTCACAGACCATCAAAATCAGCAAGCAGTAAGTATCATTAGGTGCTTTACTAATAGACCATCATCGCTTGACCACAAAATCCCAAGAAATGTACATTATCCTACATTAAAAATTCGAATCGAGAGGTTGACCTAGTTTCGACTGTTTACATTCGTAGGCCTGTGTGCTTCTAGCTTAGTGCGGCTGTGCTGGCACGCAGAGGGCGCTCACTCAGACACAGAAGCCAACGCACAGTGCGGCTGTGCTGACACGCAGAGGGCGCTCACTCAGACACAGAAGCCAACGCACAGTGCGGCTGTGCTGACACGCAGACGGCGTGCGCTTGGCGAGCTACAGGTCAGACCTACAAATCCATTCTGGGACCGGCCTTATGAAACACAGCTGTGCCGCCCCAATTGTTCTTTCTAGCTATCTGGCATGGACACTCGATAGACAGCTGGAAAGAACAATTGAAGCGACAGAGCTGTGGTTCATAAGACGCATGTTGCGTATCCCATGGACAGCTAGAACACAACAAATAAAAACGTCTTGGTCGAAGCAAATTACAGACGACAGCTTATGACGAATACACGAAAGCGACAGCAAAATGCATTGGACACACAAAGCGGAAAGAAGCATTGGAGAATGTTGTAACAACAGGTAAGATTAATGGAAAGAGAGGTAGAGGCAGACAGGGGGAAAAGATACACATGGGAACAGCAAGAATGACAGACACCATCGCTGCAACGCAAGACAGAGGGAAGTGGAGGTTCATGATCACCCACGCCAGTCGGCTAAAAAGGCACCGGATGATGATGATATCTCCAATATCATTGGGTGGCGTCGGTGGCCTAGTGGTTAGGCTACCGGACCCACCGTGTGATTGTGGGTTCGGGGGTCCGACGTTGTGTTCCTGGGAAAGGCACTTCACACGAATTTCCCATTTTGTAGATTGATGTTAAACTCGGAAGTCCCTTACCATGTTGAAAATGGTGGAAAAACCAGTACAATTTCATTTTCCTACTACCTTATCTCCTTTGAGACCATTTTCCACTATTTTCTCCTTCTATTGAGTCCATTCTCTGAGCTTTGTTCGTTTTATTTATTTATTTTTTAAAAAGCGATATGAGCTTACATGAAGGTGGGTGATTGGCCAGAGCTCTTTATGTGGTTTGCTCCTTCCTTCCTAACAAACGTCCATCATCCATATCTCTCCTCCATCTTTTTGTATGTATTTAACTTTCTTGTAACACCTCTAATTTTCGACTCTTATAATAATGACCCTATTGTGCCGCACAACTCTTACTAAATCGAAATCGAAGAAAATGTTGTTAGTTTATGTTTGTTTTGTTTAGCTTTTGATTCTTTTTGTGTGTTTTTTTCGTTGTGTGTGTGTGTGTGTGTGTGTGTGTGTGTGTGTGTGTGTG
>NW_004797551.1:337524-339333 GCF_000002075.1 Aplysia californica
ATGATAATGATGATGATGATGATGATGATGATGATGATGATGATGATGATGATGATGATGATGATGATGATGATGATGATGATGATGATGTGAACAATAATCTATGGTACATATCGACGGTCATGATTCGTCATTCAACTGCCTAAATGCTCTAAAAAAAACTATGCAGACATGCATAATCCTGATCTTTCACCATCACCCATCTGTTCAAGTTCTTTTACATATTACTATCATTATTAAGCGTTGTTCTCCTTTGTATTTTTCTATCAGCTGCCGGGCTGTAAATGATGTCACGCTCGTCAATTTTTCGGTTATTGGTTTCACCTTGATTAAAGCTTGCTCATTTGTTTTGTTTTCGGTTAAAAATCATCAATCTATCTTGGATAGAAGTCGAGATATTTGATATTGAAGTAGGTGAGGGTAATCTGTTTTCAGAGGTAAAATTAGCGAGACAGTGGTTGTCAAAATTTGACTTCCAAAGTTTGAGAGTCCTTGGAAACTGCAAATTTACATTTCGTTAAAATCATCGTTTTTTCCCCAATAATATCCACATCTATATCTAATTATGTTTTGAAATGAGCACAAAAGGTGCTGAGCCGAAAGGAAAGAAAATTCGTAAAAAATGCCGAACGACCAGAAAAAAATTCCGATTTTTAAAGTTTCATTATTTTGTTTGAGCGCCTGATTTCACCACGATGCCTCACAATAAATAAAACATTGTTTCAAACTCTTGCATAAACCCAGACCACTCTCGTGTGTTGTTTTCAAGGCGTTTAGTCCGAGTTTTACGGCACTTGCAAAACAAATCGGTCATAATAAGTATAAGAGCGAAGATTATGGGTGTTACTAGAGAGTAGCATACAAAGAAAGGAAGGAGGAGAGATATGGACAATATATTTTTTAAAATAGGAAATAAAGAGGGAGCAAACCAAACCAGATCACCCGCCAACTACCCACCTCTGCAACATTACTAGTTAGTAGAAAGAATACGATTATGAAAAAGCCGCTGGATCCCGTGAACACCTGTGCCTTCCTCTCGGAGTCGAGATTAGTCATACAGGCAAAATTGACAACGTCTAAACTGGAGATTATTCGTTTGGAATGAGAGAAAAAAGTGACTGAAACCTAACGGTTTTATGCTCCCATCAACGCATGTTAGATCATTTTTTGGTAAGTGTTTTACAGCGCTCGAAAATACCTAAGGTCATATATGACCGCGCGGGATACACCAAACATTTTTAGTTGGTAGGAAATTTTGAATTTTGCCCTGGTGGCGCCCGAAGCCTACTCTTATCATTTTGGACCACCAAGGGATCTTTAACGTGTGCATCTTGTACACAGGACCTCCGAGACTTTTCGCCCTTGTCCGAGAAGGCTAGGTGTACATCTTACCTACCATAAGGTCAGGGGTGTGGCTGAAAGAAGGAGTCAGGGAGTAGCAGTAGAAAGGCTGCAGAAAGAGTCAAGAGCTCAGAGGAGAGGCCAAAGGAGGTGAAGGGATGGGGACAGATAGTTGAGGCGTAAGCAGACGACAGAACATTGCTAGAGAGTAAGAAAGAAGGTGGAAGGAGATAATAGAGAAGAAACATTTTCGTCGAGATCCGGATTCGAGCCCGGGACCTTTGGAATGAGGGGCAAACACCTTAACCCCTAGGCCATGAGAGGCCCCAGTTTGGAAAACATTGATTTAGTGAAGGACTCCTTCGACCCTGCCCGTCATGACAACACCTGGCTTACTGGGGTCAAGGTTCACGCACACAGAAGGGGGTCACTCAATTTTAAAAACCCCCAACAAAACAACAACCCCCC
>NW_004797551.1:340455-342027 GCF_000002075.1 Aplysia californica
TCTGTCTGTCTGTCTGTCTGTCTGTCTGTCTGTCTGTCTGTCTGTCCCTCTCCCTCTCTTTCTCTCTCTGTCTCTGTCTCTCTCCCTCTCTCTCTGTCTCTCTCTCTCTCTCTCTCTCCCCCCTCTCTCTCTCATTATCACAGACTCTTACTTCCGTCTCAACGTTAGACACGTATTATTTACATAATATTTACTGTTTTGGTAAGAGTTTCACGGCACGTACAACACAATTAGGTCATATAAGTGCCGAAGTTTAGAAGTGTTACAAGAGAGTAACAAACACGACATAAAAAGGAGGGACAATGGACGTAATATGTTTGATAGAAAAAAGGGAGCAACCCACACCAGAGCACCCGCTAACCACTCACATGCATGTATTATAAATGTATTAGAAAGTGTAGTCTAATACGGGGTGCCCACAACGGCTGGATCGGGCCGATCGCCCGACTCGATCGCCTGAAACTGAAAATAAACACGTTTGTTTTTGAGGCGATCGAGTCGGGCGATCGGCCCGATCGGCTGATCCCGTCCGTAGTGGGCACCCCGTATTAGATTTAGTTTTAGTAAGGTTTTACGGAAAGGTCATATCGAGCGCCAAGGGATGGATGTCAACAGAGATGTCCAAACGGGTAATCGGGCTTATTCTGCTCACCTCTCTACAGTACAAAGTCTGCTTCATGTATCAAAAGTGTGGTCGAACTACTCGGCTTCCGTCGCCTCTTTCTTTGTTTTAAAAAAAAATTGATTGTTTTGTCATGTTGGTTTTATTGATTGACTGTTGTGTTTTGGGTTGGAGGAGTTTGCTCAATAATTTGCTGCAGCTGTTGCCTTAAGCCTGGACGCGTGGGTTTTTTGTTAGTTTTTTTTTAATAGTTTTTTTTTGGTAAGTGTTTTACGGCGCTAGTAACTGCATAAGCTCATATGAGCGCACGGGACATAATAAACATTTTCAGTTGGTAGGATATTTTGAATTTTGCCCAGGTGGCGTCCGAAGTCTACTTTATATCGTGAAGGGATCATTAACGTGCGCAACTTGCACACGGGACCTCCGAGATTGTTCGCCCTTGTCCGAAAAGGCAAGGTGTAGATCTTTTCTACCATAATATCAGGGTTGTGGCTGACAGACAGATGTAAGAAGGAGCCAAGGGGTAGCAGTAGAAAGGCTGCAGAAAGAGTCAGGAGCCCAGGGGGCAAAGGGTGGTGAGGGGGTGGGGACAGAAAGTGGAGACAAAAGCAGACGACAGAACATTTTCTAGAGATTAAGAAATGAGGTGAAAGGAGACAATTTAGAGGAGAAAAACTTTTGTCGCTCTCTGGGCTCGAACTCGGAACCTATTGAATGAGAGTCGAACACCCTAACCTCTCGGCCACGAGAGCCGCTGATGAGAGGTTTATCACGATAGGGATCATGCAACTACACAGAAGAAATATCCTTCTCATCAAGTGCTAGATCTGAGACAAACTTCGGCGATCAAGGTTCGCCATTCACTGCTTTGCTCGGATGCTCTCAAAACAGCTATCTTCTTCTTCTTCTTCTTCTTCTTCTTCTTCTTCTTCTTCTTCTTCTTCTTC
>NW_004797551.1:346718-348272 GCF_000002075.1 Aplysia californica
GAGAGAGAGAGAGAGAGGGGGAGGTGGAGAGGTGATGGGGTGGGTGACAGACTTTCTAAGGCTCGTCATACCTCGCTCGGCACGTATCCTAGAGAGCCCTTGAAAACCCCATAAAACAGCAGAGTTCAAGAACGTCCCATCTTGGGTTCATACCTGGGTCATCTGCGCTATGACCATTGACTGAGTCAATCGCTTATGTTTTCAAGCACTTTACCCCTTTTCTGTTTTTTTTTTTTAGGGGGGGGGGTTCTTTCGTTTTAATGTGAATGTTTTTACAAAACAATTGAGGTAATTTAGGAGGCGGGCTTCGATCCTGATTGTCAGGGTCAACCATGGTTGAAAGGAATACAACATTCCAATAGAAAGACCGTGATACTCAATAAAATTCTCAAAATCTTCACACTCGGGAATCGAACTCAGGTATCCTGCGTGCGTCATCGAAGCGCCTAAACTGACCATCTAGGCCTAACCACTACATCACAGACGCCAGATTTTTCTGTACGTCCATCCCTGGAGTAACAGTAGGAAGGCTGCAGATTACTGCAGAAAGAGTCAGGAGCCCAGGGGAGGAGGCAAAGGAGGTGAGGGGGTGGGGTCAGGAAGTGGAGACGAAAGCAAACGACAGGACATTGTTAGAGAACAGGAAATGACGTGAAAGGAGACAATTTAGAGAAGAAAATTTTCGTCGCCCTCGGATTCGAACCCCGGACCTATTGAATGAGAGGCAAACACGTTTAACTTCAAGGCCACGAGAGCCCCCGGTGTTTACTAGGATGTGGCCTTGAACAAAACACGCTGACCTGGCTCAAAAAAGTAGAGTGCTGCAGTGGCGAAAAGCAACGGCATGTTTAGTTACGTTTTAGTAAAGTTTTAAAACTTTCAAAACAGTAAGGTTATATAAGTGCCGAATAATAGATTATGTGTTACAAGTAAGTAACACGCACACACTAAACAGAATGAGGAAAGATAAGGACGATAGATGTACAATAGGCAAGAAGGAGCAAAACACACTCAGCACCCGCCAACCACCCACTATGGCATGTTTATAATATAAAATTGTTCTGTATTGGTGTAAAATTGTGTGCGCGTTTGGGATTCTGTATAATTATTCAGGCCAATATTTATGTATTAAATAATGTACATATTATGTATTATGGGTAGGTTGGGCATTGTAACCCAACATTCTCCAACTGGGGTCAATTAAATGTAATTTATTTAATTATATTTTTAATTGTCTATTTCTTCATTTATCAATTCATTTTTTGGGGGGGGTTATATTTTTACTTACTTTTTTATTTACAAAATCGTACAAAGAAGTGCTGAAACCAAGAGAGAAGCCTGCAAGCGGCACACATCCACCAATAGAAGTGGAGCTTTTAATTAATTAAGTGTCCAAAATGTTGCAAACTTTTCTCTGCCAGAATTCTTCTCAGCAGAAGCCACAATACGTCGCCCTATCCTTTAATTCTTTCAATTCTTCCATCTTGCTGGAGAAATATTCTCTTCTATGGATGTATTGGCCATCGTCAGACATTGACGGGATTATTACTATTA
>NW_004797551.1:349887-354330 GCF_000002075.1 Aplysia californica
GTTTATATTGTGTGTGTGCGTGTGTGTGTGTGTGTATGTGTGCGTTGACGTGTGTTCGCGAGCGCCGAGCCCGCATGTACCTGTGCTGAAGTGTTTGAAAGACAGGTTAACTTTCACCCCATAATATTATACGAGTATACGAGGCAGAGCCAAACCACAAAACATCAGCAAAAATATGTCAGTCTTCTTTTTCCATTGGGTTGTGAAGCGTTAAATAAAGCTTGTTACAGGAAGCTAACATTTTGTGGTGGGTGATTGTCGGGTGCTCTGGTGTGGTTTGCTCCTTCTTTCCTATCCAACATCTATTGTCCTTATCTACCCTCCTTCTTTTTTATGTTTGTTACTCTCTTGTAACACCTCTAGTCTTCTGGCGCTCATATTATGACCTAATGCAGTTGCGAGCGCCGTGAAACTCAACTAAAACTAAAAACGTTTTTGACGCGAAGCTGTGAAATCAGACTCTGGTCAATTTTTGGGCACATGGACTTTTTTGGTAACATCTTAAAGCTTGTTCATTTGTCTTGCATAAAAATGTGTTGAAAAAAATACCCATCTAACTTGAATATTATGTAGTAGAAGTTGAGCTATTTGCTATTGAAGGAGGTGGGCCGCCTGGTTTCAGAGATGAAATTAGCGAGAAAATGGCGCCCGTAGTTCGGTCACTTCCATTTCTTGAGAGTTCTTGGAAATTGAAAATAAACATTTTTGGGCTTTTAATCAACAATTTTCAGTGATTTCTCCTAAGAAATAAATATCTTTTTGAATTGACATAAAAGTGGTTGAGCTGAAACAAACCCCCCAACCCCCCCAAAAAAAACCAACAACAACAACAACAACGAAACAAAACAAAACACAAAAACCGACAAAAATTGCCAAATAGGAGGAAAAGCGACAGTTTAATAGATTTCATTGTTTTGACGAGCGCCTGATTCACCACGATGCCTCACATTTTTAAAACACATGTACGTCTACGCCCCGTCGACATAATAACATAGATAATTTAGGAGGCGGGCTTCCAACCCTGCTTGCCAGAGCCATGCAACCCAGGCTGAGAGGGATGCATTTTCCAAGCAGACAGACCGAGATACTTGATAGAACTCGGGTCTCCTGCTTACGACAGCAACGCGCTTAACCTCGGATGCAGGTATTTTTATCGTCCCATCCCCAGGGAAAAGCAATTCTCCTATCCATTCCTTCGTGCAGAAATGTGAAGATAACAGAAGTTGAAGAAAGAAAAAGCAAGGGGAAAAAAGTCGAGCGTTCGTTGACTACAGATAGAGACACAAGATCAAGAGCGTGAAAAGCAGAACTTCAGAGAGAGTTTGAAGTCGAGCCGAGTCTCAACGAATAGTCAAGTGTTACCTGGTACACGACCCCCCCCCCTCCCCCCCGTCCCTAAAAAAACAACACCTCTAAAAAAAAAAAGCAAACAAAAAACCTAAAAACTGCTGAACCAACGAAATACTGGCCGTTCTGTTTCAGACTCTGTTTGGGTTTTTCTTTTTCTTTTAAATTTTTAAAAAATTACTTTTTTCAGGAAAGGGGGGGAGGGGATGCAGTATTTGGTAGTATTGTTCGGTTCGTTGGTTGTTGGGTTTTTTTTCGTCGGGGGGGTGTTGGAGGGCACAAGCTTGTGGTTGCGAGAAGTATGTCGATTATTTTGCAAGAGTAAGCTGACTGAAAAAAAAGTAAAAAAATACTTTTATAACATCAAATACCAAGAACTGTGAGTTGGCACCTAGTCCCCTTGTTGCACCCTCGTTACGCAATACAAACACACGCTTGCACACATTTATATACACACACACACACACACACACACACACACACACACACACACACACACACATACACACACATAAGACACACTTACACACTTACAAACACACACTTACTCACTTACAAACACACACTTACACACATTTATACACACACATATACATAAGACAGACTTACACGCTTACAAACACACACTTACTCATATACAAACACACACACGTACACACACACGTACACACACACACACACACACACACATTTAAATGCATACATACACACAAACATACAAACTACAAACACAAACTAAGGCACTTGCAAACATACAAAAAAACAAAACAATATGACACTTACAAACACACACACCGTGGGTTGTTGGCAGGTGCTCTGGTGTGGTTTGCTCCTTTTCTCCCGTAACTATAAAACATCTATCGTCCTTATCTCTCCTCCCTTTTTGTACGATACTCAATAGTAACGCCTCTTATCTTTGGAACTCATGTGACGTACATTACTAAGAAACCCTGAAAAATTACAACATTTCAACTGAAAGAGATACAGAGTTAATCCTAAATAAATCACGAATCAGCAACACTACGTTATTGATCCTCGTGAGGACATTTGGGTACCATGGCAAACTCATGCATAAATACATCCGCATTTAAACAAACAAATATAAATTTAACGAATACCAAATACACATTTTTACACCAATGCAGACAATTTCCCAAACATACAATTGCAAGTCACCATTGCGCAGCACAATGATGGATTTTTTTTTCAGCTAACGTTATTATGTGTCTTGTACAATGACACCTTGAATACGAGTACTTTGTCACTTACATCATGCTATATCAGAATTACAAAGTTCTGTCTGATATTTTTGGCAGTTTTGAGTTTCTAAGAACATGAAGTCAGAAACCAAATGTTCTATCTGCTCTATCAACAAAATAGTAAGATTTTTCGGAGCCGTTATCAAGATATTTAAAAAAAATTTACATTCGAAAAAGCTTGACATGATGTGAAACTCAATTATTTTTTTTTACAGACATGATGTGAAACTCATTTTTTTTTTTACATCAAATTTATCAAAACTATGGACTGAGCAGACAACCTTGTATTTCTGAGGAAGTGATTTGCTTGGCGTTATTTGTGGGTCTGAACTTACTCACTATTCGGCGACTGGAGCCCGACCTGACCATCAATAATCTATTTATAGAGGCATCAGCCATTCATGTGTAGATGCTGTTTTAACCTTCTCCTGTCTATGAATTTATTATATGTGAGGCAGCGTGGTGGAATCAGGCTCTCGTCAAAATAATGAAAGTGAAGAAACTTGCATTTTTCCGCAGGTTTGTGAATTTTTATCAAATGTATGTTTTTTGGCTCTACACCTTTCATGCCCATTAAAGAATTAATTTATGCGTGGACTTTTCTGAAAAACCTTTATTAGAGGCACAAACAATGTAAATTTTCTGTTACCACGGACTCTTAAGCTAATGAAATAACTAATCTTTGGCGGCCGATTTCTCACTAATTTTACCTCTGAAAACAGGTGACCCCCACCTCCTTCTTTCGCAAATATCTCGACTTGTATTCAAGATAAATGGATATTTCTTTCATCCAAAGAAAGACAAGCTTTAAGATGATACCAATAACTCTACATGCCCCAAAATTGACGAGAGCCTGATTCCACCACGCTGTGACACATATTTATTTATTTAGACTAATTGAAACTGAACAATTCAAAAACACACTAAACTTTTGATAATTTATTTACCGTGAAAGTAAAGTTGGGCCCCCAATTTAGAAACTTTCTTTATACATTACACATAGCCTGGCCCTCCACGCTTTGTGTGGTCATATTTGGGTCACCGTGACGATCAAATATCTTGGCATCTTTTTGTTTTCTTCAGAAAACGGGCTCATAAAATATTAAGAAATAGAAATACACACTCAAAAAGCCAACCCATCACCTATCAGCTCGCACCCATTCTATCTCATCCAAACATCTCCATCCATGGCCACAAACAAAGACAGAGCTAATCACTTCTTCAGTATTTATACTGACATCGTACTACCAATGTTTTCGTTTTTTGTTTTTCTTCCAGTTCATAGGAGGAATTCTAGAAGATGCAATTCCACCTTGTGCACATGTTTATTCCTACATCAGAATATGGCTTTTCTGAATTTTCATAAAAATGAAACTTCATTTTGTGTGTACAAAATAGATGGAAATGTATCAGCACCGTAGGGTGTATGTAATATCTTTGGTTAAAGTAGGTGGTTGAAGGGTGCTCCGGTGTGGTTTGCTCCTTCTTTCCTATCAAACATCTATCGTCCTTATCACCCCTCCTTCTTTTAGTGTTTGTTACTCTATTGTAACGCCTCTGATTTTCGGCATTTACATGACCTTATTGTGTTACAAATGTCATAAAATACTTTACTAAAACAAAACGAAGGGGTCAAAGGGGCAACAGAGCACGAACAAGTAAAAGTAAGGCAAAGTGACGTCACGCACGAATGACATATTTATCTGTGGGTTCAAGTACCCTGCAGTTGCGGAGCCATCCATTCGCTACAGTAGGTCAAATAAAATACTCCGTCACAATTTTATTTTTTCCTGTTCCCAACCCCCCACCCCTATCCCCGCTTCCCATTCCAAAGCTC
>NW_004797551.1:355368-357040 GCF_000002075.1 Aplysia californica
TCTCTCTCTCTCTCTCTCTCTCTCTCTCTCTCCCTCTCTCTCTGTCTCTCTCTCAAATTAAAAGACCCTGCATCAAAAATGTTAAAATGTCTGAACGGGCTTTCAATGATATTCCAATACTTCCACCCCATCTGTCCAAGCTTTAACACCGTGTGTTCCATCCAGCAAGTTACTGTCATCCTGAGGCGCAACAAAGCCTGAATAGTCTGAAATTTTGACTTGAGAAAGTTGTCTTTTTTGGCACTAAAATTTGGAATCCCCTTCCCACAGGACCTCAGAGAAACAACATATTATCCTAATACATGTACGTGTGGCGAAAGTTCAAGACTCATTTGTTTAAGTCTTTATTGCTGTGTGTTAGTCGGTGCCGATATTATAATATATTGGCTTCCCTGCTGTTCTTGCATGTATGTAATTAAAGTATGGTTGAGAAAGATCTTCCTTTTGTGGCTGAACTGTGTAAAATGTTTAAATCGTGTGTGCATGAAGTATCGGGTGTCTAAAAAAGAAACAAAAAAACTATTTAAAGGGCAGTAACCGGTAATCTTTGCACCAATTTCAACAAAACTGTAAAATACGAAATTCAACCTGGGGGACATCACATAATTTGTGAGGCAGCGTGGTGGAATAAGACTCTCGTCAAAATAATCAAAGTGAAGAAACTTGAATTTTTCCGCAGGTTTGTGAATTTTTATCAAATTGTTGTTTTTCTGCTCAACACCTTTCATACCCATTAAAGAACGCATTTCTTTGTGGATTTTTCTTAAAAACGTTGTTTAAAGGTGCAACAAAAAGTAAATTTTCAGTTACCACGGACTCTTAAGCTAAAGAAATAACTAATCTTTGGTTGCCATTTTCTCACTAATTTTACCTCTGAAAACAGGTGACCCCTACCTCCTTTATTTGCAAATATCTCGACTTGTATTCAAGATAAATGGATATTTTTTCCGTCCAAATAAAGACGGGCGAATAAGCTTTAGGTTGATACCAATAACTCTACATGCCCAAAAATTGACGAGAGCCTGATTCCACCACGCCGCCTCACATTTGTTAAAATGAAACCAATCAATCACCCTGTTCGTACACAATCAAATTTTTAAAATTTCAACCAAAATTAAGTGAAACGCAAAACTTTGCAACTTCCTAAAAATCAACCGTACTGACCTATTTCAAGAATTCACTATGTGTTTATTGCAGAACAAAGTTATGAAGAAAATCATTATCGTCAAATAAACCCACAGAGGTGACGGCTTCTTAAAACTCCAGGGATTGACCCTTTTTTTTCTCCTTGCAAGCTCCAATACACCATTGGAAATTTTGAACAACCCCGTGGCGTGTTTTAGGGTCTATTCATTCGACGTCCAGTTCAACATTGAGTTTCAACTGCTCGATTGTTTGTGGCCTATTTCCGTAGACTCTGTCAACCCCCCCCCCCCCCAAACAAAAAGAAAAAAGAAAAAAAAAGAGTATTAATTTCAAGGGCTTTAGTTTTGAGGAATGTGGTAACTGGTAATCATTCACTTGCAAACTTTCGACCCATAATTCGTTCCCAAACCTTTCTTACAACCGTATACAAGGGCCACTCTAGACATTTGGGGTGTAGCACATCTCTGGTGTAGCCCCATCCAACTGGAACTAGACCTCTACAGCACATTTTCTCCTCCCCAACCCC
>NW_004797551.1:359929-361478 GCF_000002075.1 Aplysia californica
CAAAAAAACAAGGAAAAAACAACAACCCCACCCCCACTCCCCCCAAAGAAGAAAGAAAGACCAAAGGTAAGAACATGAAAAGGATAGGACATCAACAATTCAACATATAAGTTGTCACAATTCAAGCCGAGAAAGTGGACACGGCGAGGTGAGGGTGCCCGATGTTTGCATGTTTTGGGAGAATCTTACTCGGGCCGGATTTACGCGGCACGCACGACCTGAAGAATAATAATAAGACAGACGAAAAGACGTCACTTTTATGCCTTCTTTTTTTTAAAACCCACCATAACATTGAGAACTTTATAACTGGATAAAAACTGACCAAGCTACTCAACTAACTACATGATTGTACATACTATACTGGTCCGAAAACAGCGTAAAACAACTACGGACGACTTAAATTTGTAGACAACAATAAATTAATGTAATTGTCAATGTAAAAAAAAAAGAAAAAAAGAAATTTTAATATTTAAAAGTTGTATGACGTAGGGAAAAGCCTGAAAAGAAAATTACACACGCGAATTTCTTGGCGCAAATGATTCAATATGGTGAGTATGTTTGAGAAATGTTCTTTCTTTTAATGTATGTCTCGGTCGAGTGAGGACTGTGGTTCCATTTTAAGTGCTACTTGCGGAAAAATGTTCTTTAGTTCTATCATTTGATTCTTGGGATATGTGAAGTTGTTAGGGTTTCTAGATCTATTCATTTCTATGTCATCAGTGCTGTGAATATAATCGTCAAGACAGCCCCTCAAAAGTACAAAGCACAAAATTTTGATCTTTATTTATTGCATATTCTTAATCTGTGAATTTTGTACTTTTATGTGTTGTATATTCTTAATCTGTGGTATCAGTAACATGAGGTAGCTCGAGAAATATTTTGTTAAATCTAAAAACATCTAAATGTTGAAAAATAAGAAAGAAAAGATTAACGAAGTTTGTATACTTGTTAAAAGAATGAAACAATTTTCTCTCTCTCCTCATGCATTTTGCTTTCTGGACTAAGGACATTCAACTTGTTATTATTTTCCTAGTCGTTAGGCTACCGGACTCGTAATCGTGAGATTGAGGGTTCGAAGGTTCGAGCCTCAGCTCAGTCCGACGTTGTGTCCTTGGGGGAAGTCACTTTACACGATTTTCCCGAGAGGAGTTCCGCAAGAGGTTCAAATGAGCAAACTATACAAGGGTTAGGGTTAGAGTTAGGGTAAAGTTTGTGATTAGGGTTTAGGGGCAAGGGTTAGGGGTTGGGGTCAAGGTTTAGGATTTAAGGTTTAGGGTTTAGTGTATAGGGTTTAGAGTTAGGGTTAGGGTATACCCCGCTCAAAATATCCCTTCTTTTGTGTGCTGTTGATTGGCCAGCCCTCTGTGGAACTCCCTCCAATTTCCCATTTGGCTCAGGGTTTGTTTTTGTTGTTGTTGTTTTTTGGAAAGTGTTTTACGGCGCTCGCAACTGCATAAGAATATATGAGCGCACGGGACACATTTAACTTTTTCAGTTGTTAGGAAATTTTGAATTTTGCCCGGGTGGCGGCCGAAGCCTACTCTTATCG
>NW_004797551.1:363818-365837 GCF_000002075.1 Aplysia californica
GTGGTTAATTGGCGGGGGCTCTGCTGTGGTTTGCTCCTTCTTTACTATCAAACATCTATCGTCCTTATTACTCCTCCTTCTTTTTGTGTTTGTTACTCTCTTGTAACACCTCTAATCTTCGGCACTTATATGAGTTTATTGTGCTGCAAGTGCCGCAAAACACTAACTAAAAACTATCTCGTTTGTTCCCTGTTCGTTTATTTCGTCTATTCCCCGTTTACCAAGTTCATCCCGTTTGTATATCCCATTTAGTGGTTAGGCTACCGGACTCGTAATTGTGAGGTTACGGTTTCGGAAGTTCGAGCCGCTGGCCCGACGTTGTGTCCTTGGGAAAGGCACTTTACATTATTGTATTTTCCTCTCTTCACCTAGGTGGAACTGGGCGCCCGGCCAATGGCCATAGACAGCGAAAGATCTTGTCAGTCTGTTAGTCTTAGCACCTATAAATGGCTGCTTGCACTGTATGCTTCAGAGGAAGTTGAGGTTGTTTCAGAATGCTCCCAGGCCTGCTGGGGTAATAGTGTAGATTGTGAAGCGCATAGAGCTTGCTGTTGAGCGGGGGTCTGCGCTATACAAATGCTATCTATCTGTCTGTCTGTCTGTCTGTCTGTCTGTCTGTCTGTCTGTCTATTATTATTATTATTATTATTATTATTATTATTATTATTATTATTATTATTATTATTATCATTATTCTGTTTATCCCATTTATACCAGCAGAAAAACTACTACGACAACTTCGAACACCTGGCCGAGATGAGGCAACAGATCTACTCCAGGCTGGTAGGTACACTGTATTTGAAGCACGGCCATCCAATCCTTGTTGTTTGTTTTTTAGTTTTAGTCAGTGACGGTGGGTAGTGAAGGGCTTACGGGCTTGAGCCCCATCCCCTCCCCAACTCTATCCCTTAGTTAATGAAAATTTCTTAAATAACGAAATAAGCAGTTGAAACCGTTATGATCACGCGCAACGAGCACAAAGTTATCAACCTGGCAGCTTGCCCGTTTATCCAATCATTGTTGTCACCGCTTACAACTATAGTAACCTAACAGCCAATCAAATGTCGTTAGGGCTCAGAAAGAATAAGCCGGTTCTCACGCCCGTCTTTAATGAAACTCTCCTTGTAAAGAGGTAGAAGACTTTTTAAAAATAACACTGCACAGAGGGCTCACGCTCTCCCAGCCCTGACAATGGAGTGAAAGTTTACGACACACTTTCCCCCAGTGACACAGATACCTAAGCGCCCATTGGGTCTTTGTTAGGCGCGTTCTATTTTCCGCATCAACACGACCCAATCCACCTCATAGACGATATGTGTTTGGAGTGCTGTGTGTTTGTGCCACTGAGATTTAACAGTTATTAATTACATCCAGCCACTTTTGAGGCAACTTTTTCTTCAGATAAAAACTAATTAGAGAAATTTGGAGGTGAAACGGCTTCGTCCCCACCATCCGGAAGAACTTAAATTTGACTAAGAACAAAGATATGGAAGACAAAGGTGACTCTTCTCGTTTGAATTGTTCTCAAAATGCCGTGGCTTGCCGTGCGTGAGTATAGAAAAATCATCACTGTTTTGTTCTTATTGCTTGCTTTTTGGTGGTAAAGAAGTGGAAGAAACCTAAGCCCCACCCAAATCTTAGTCCACCCACCGCCACTGGTTTTAGTAAGGTTTTACGGCGCTCTCAACTGCATAAGTTAAAGTGAGCGCCAAGTGGTGGATGTCAAACGCAGCAGTCCAAACGGGGAATCAGGCTTACTCTGCTCAAATCTCTAACCTCAACAGCACAAAGTCTGCTTTGACTATCAAGGCACCCCGAAAATAGCAGTTCACGAGAGAGTGACAAACATGCAAAAGAAGTAGAGGAAATATGACGATAGTAAGGAAGAGGAAAGAAAAAGCAGCTGTTCCCTCTATGTTGTTCCAGCACAGTGCGAGCATGCTATTGATAAATCAGCCCATTTACAATTCTACTGTGCATAAGAACATGCTAAAATCCCCCCCCTTTTTTGGGGGGGGG
>NW_004797551.1:365940-367031 GCF_000002075.1 Aplysia californica
GGGGGCACTTGCACCGTAGTCAAGTATGATACCAACTGAGCTAACGGAGCGCCCTTTGTGGGTTTTACACCCTCTTCAACAATATTATAAGTTTCATTTAGAGACATGATGTCATTTGGGACCAAGCTAGGTGGATGGGAAGCTTTAAAAACGCCTCTAAAGTATCCCTTTTTCTGCCCCGTCTTCGCAATGGCGGTTGAAGGGTGCTACTGAGTGGTAGGTCCTACTTTGCCCCACTCGTCCTCCTTCCTTCTACTGTCGGTTGTGCTTGTTTCTAATACCGGGTGCCCATTGCCGATGGGATCGGGTCGGGTCGGGTCTGGTCGGGTCTGGTCGATCGCATGACTCCCACTACGACTAGATCGGGCCGATCGCCCCACTCGATCGCCCCACTCGATCGCCCCACTCGATCGCCCCACTCGGTCGCCCCACTCGGTCGCCCCACACTAACGAACAAACAAGTTTGTTTATGAGGCGATGAGTGGGGCGCGATGGGTTTGTACCGCGATAGCCTCTTTGCGCCCTCAGTCTTGCCAGCTAACCGCCCCGACCCGATTCCCCCCAATGGACACCCCGTATCAAAACTAAACGAACGCAGTCGTAACGATGTGCTCCTTTTAACTCATACTAATGGGTTGTTTGTTGGCGGGTGAACTGGTGTGGTTTGCTCCTTTTTTTCCCTTTCAAGTGTCAAACATGTATCGTCCATCTTTCTCTCTTTTTCTTTGTATGTTAATGTACTCTCTAGTAACGCCTCTAATTTTGGGCGTGACTTATGACTGTATTGAGTTGCAAATGCTCGTTCTAGAACTAAAAACTGAATCGGGTTGTAGGAAACCAGTTTTCTTTTTTTTTTTGGTCTTTTCTTTTTACTCAGCAGTTTCGTTCCTGTCAGAATTATTTATTCTTTCGTGGCACTAAATGGCCGTTATTGTTTGTATATGTGCTTCTAGTTAACGTTTAATAGCCAACGGTAATGGGTGTGCATTCCCTAAACTAAAAAAAAAAATGTTTGTTTGACCCCACCCCCCCCAAAAAAAAGTCCCATCCAAAACTCTATTTCCTCTGCAACCTCCCCCACCTTCTCCTCT
>NW_004797551.1:367557-368934 GCF_000002075.1 Aplysia californica
CCCACCCGTCACCAGCAATGGTGGCCAAACAACCTGTTTCTGCCCCCTCGCTTGCGACACCTTGAGACACAGCAGCCCAATGGCCGACACACGCCTCCTCCCTCCTCCAATCACACCAGCTCCTCTGGTCACGTGACTCCAAATAGCTACCAGAACCATTATAACGGATCCTATCACCAACCGAGCAGCGGTTCCGGCCGCGAGAGTCAACAAAATGGCCGCCATGATGCTGATCCGAGCAGCAGTTCTAATCACGTGACCCAATCCGGAAATCGCAACCGTCATCGTCAGCTACCTCATTCCCACAACAGCAGCAGTAGTAGTAAGTGTGGTGTGTCGGAAGGGGGTGGGGGGTAGGGGAAGTAGTGGGTGGGGAGGAAGAGGGGGGTGAGAGAGGGATTGCGTGAGAGCTGAGGGGAGGGGGGTGTGGGGAGGAAGAGAGGGTGGGACGGGGGGGGTGAGCTGGGGGAAGGGGGAGGTGGGGAGGAAGAGGGGGGGTGAGAGAGGGGTTGGATGAGAGCTGGGGGATGTGGGGAGGAAGAGAGGATGAGAGAGGGGGTAGGTGAGAGTGAGGGGGATGTGGGGTTTGGGTAAGGTAGGAGTGGGGTGGAGGAAGAGGAAGGTGGGAAGGAAGAGGGAGAAGGTGTGAGGTGGGGAGGAAGAAGGGTTGGGGTGTGGTGGAAGAAGATGGAGGTGGAGGAAGGGAAAGGGTGGGAGTAGGGTGGGAAAAGGGAGAGGTGGGGAGGCAGAAGGGTGTGGGGTGGGACTGGGACTGGGATGGGGGAAGGGGTGTGGGTGGAGGTAAGGGAGTATAAGTGGGGTGGAGGAAGAGGGAGGTGGGGTGTAGGTGGGTGGGAGTTAGGGAGAAGAAGAAGGGGTGGGTGTGGGTCGGGAGTTGGGCGGGAGTTGGGGGGAGGAAGGGGTGTGTGGGGTGGGTTTGGAGTGGGGTGGAGGAAGAGGGGAAGAGGAAGGTGGGATGTGGAGGGGTATGCAGGGAGTTAGAAGAGGAAGGGGGAAAAGGAGAGGGGTATGGTAGGTTATAAATAAATAAATAAATAAATAAATAAATAAATAATAAATAAATAAATAACCAAAAGTAAGGCAAACATTGCACAAGAAAAAACACTTTAAAAACCCTCACACACAAAATGCAGTATAGACCAGCTACAAAAGCATCAAACAGCAACACCAATAACAACAACAAGAAAAATACCAGTACCACCACCACCACCAACAACAGCAACAAAGACACCACTAGCAACAGCAGCAACAACAACAATAACAACAACGACAACGACAACGACGACGACAACAGCGATATTACCAACAACAACAACAACAACAACAACAACAACAACAACAACAACAACAACAACA
>NW_004797551.1:369878-372291 GCF_000002075.1 Aplysia californica
GTGTGTGTGTGTTTGTTTGTTTTTTTACGACCCTCGCGACTGCATAAGGTCATATGAGCGCGCGGGACACATGAAATATGTTGTTTGGTAGGAATTAATTTCGAATTTTCCCCAGGTGGAGGCCGAATCCTACTTTTATCGATTTTTGGACCACCAAGGATCTTTAACGTACGCAACTTGCACACGAGACGTCCGAGATTTTCGCCTTTTTCCTAGAGAGGGCTGGGTGTTCGATCTTACCTACCATAAAATCAGGGGTGTGGCTGAAAGAAAGCAGTAAGAAGGAACAAAGTAGTAGCAGTAGAAAGGCCTCAGAAAAGTCAAGAGCCCAGGGGAGGGGCAACATGGAAGAGGGGGTGGGGCAGAAACTGGAGACGAAAGCCGACGACTGGACATGGTAAGAGAGCCGGAAAGAAGGTGAAAGGAGAACAGTTTAGAAAAAAATAATTCCGTCGCTGTTATGTTTCGAACCCGAGACCTATTGAATGAGAGTCAAACGCCTTTACCTCCAGACCACGAGAACCCCCGTTCTGTAATTAATTTGTCATGGTCCAATAGTCTCATGGTTCGCCGTTGGGCTGATGTACATGGTGTCTCCATCGGGGTTTTGTTTTTATTTTAGTAAGGTTTTACAGCGCCCGCAACTGCATAAGGTCGTATGAGCGCCAAGGGGTGGATGCCAACAGAGAAGTCCTTACAGAGAATCAGACTTACTTTGCTCACCTCTCTAGCTTCAACAGCTAAAAGTCTACGTCGACTATCAAGACACCTCGGAAATAGCAGGTCACAAGAGTGAAGAGTGTGACAAACAGACAAAAGAAGTAGAAGAAAAAATGACGATACTAAGGATTAGGAAAGAAAAAGCAGCAGTTCCCTGTTGTAGGTCAGGCACAGTTATTCCATCGGGTTTGGAGAAGCACAATAAACATATGGGTTGTTACTTTGTTTTGCCACGTAATTCACGAGCCAGCTTTGAAGACACGTTAACTCAAGAACATTGAAAACAAATAAATAGGGTATATTATTAATTGTTTTAATGTAGATCTAGGTGTTCTTGGGTTGTTGTTTTTTTAAGCCCTCATCTATATAATAATTTAGATCTTTTAAGATGCGGGTTTCTGAGCCTTCCTGTCAGGGCCAACCTAGTGGAAAGGCCAAAATACTTGATAAAAATTGTCTCTACTCAGGAATCGAATTCGGGTCTTCTGCACTCGACAGCGGAGCACCGAACAGATGATCAGAACGAGCGGCAAACGATGTCTGCAATGTAGTGTAACGGTTAGGCGCTTCGAGGTAGCACGCGGGACACCCGAGTTCGATTCAGGAGTAGGGAGTAGAGTCTATCCAGATCTTTCTGGTGGGATATTGTATCCCTTTCAGCCCGGGCTCCGGGTTGGCCCTGACAGGTAGGGTCGGAAGCTAGCCTCCTAAATGATCTAAAACATGTCGATGATAGCGTGAAAACACCTCGTTAAAAAAATGACGAGAGATTCATCATAACGTCATGCTCATAAGATAATTACCTGAATCATTTTTGGCCGGTTTGGAGTTTTTGGTTCTGATTTATAGAGCAGATCCAGCTTGATAATATTTAGATCTATATAGTTCGCTAGGACAAACGAATAATCCATATGTGAGGTAGCGCGGAGGAATCAGGCTCTCGTCAATTTTTGGGCATGAAGAGTTATTGATATCATCTTAAAGCTTGTTCAGTTGTCTTTATTTGGATGAAGAAAGTATCCATTCATCTGAAATACAAGTCGAGATATTTGCGAATGAAGGAGGTGGGTATCACCTGTTTTCAGAGGTAAAATTAGTGAGAAAATGGCCGCCACAGATTAGTTATTTCCTTAGCTTAAGAGTCAGTGGTAACTCAAAAAGTAAATTTTTGTGCCTTTAATCAACGTTTTTATGAAAAATCCAAACAGAAATGAGTTCTTTAATGGGCATGAAAGGTGTGGAGCCCCCCCCCAAAAAAAAAAAAAAAAAAAAAATTTGATAGAAATTCACAAACCTCCAGAAAAATACAAGTTTCTTCTTTGATTATTTTGACAAGAGCCTGATTCCACCACGCTGCCTCACAAATAAAAATAAAATCAATTGAGTGTACCATAATTCAAGCGTCTCACAGGGTCAATTGCTAAAAAAACCCAACCGTTTTTTGTCATGTTCTCAAAATGCTAAAATTACATTGGCATTTATCTTATGAGCGTGACAAAAGTTTTGTAAGCGTCGTCTACAATTCAAAGTGTTACGACTCGGATGTCTGATCGTCGGGGCTTCAAGAACACACAAAACATGTTACATGGTATGAGGGCGCCACTAGTATGTACATTTCTTTTCTTTCCCTCTGTCGCTTCTGTCTATCTGTATTGTTTCTTCCTTGCAATATAAGACCACAACTGTGTCGATG
>NW_004797551.1:372391-373827 GCF_000002075.1 Aplysia californica
GTGACAAAAGTTTTGTAAGCGTCGTCTACAATTCAAAGTGTTACGACTCGGATGTCTGATCGTCGGGGCTTCAAGAACACACAAAACATGTTACATGGAATGAGGGCGCCACTAGTATGTACATTTCTTTTCTTTCCCTCTGTCGCTTCTGTCTATCTGTATTGTTTCTTCCTTGCAATATAAGACCACAACTGTGTCGATGTGCATCTCTTTAACCACCCACCCCCCCCCCAAAAAAAAAATGGAAGAAAAAATGTAAGACATAATGCTGTGTGATCGTTTTACACCTAACATGAGCAAACCGTCTTGCAAAAAAAGAAAAAAAGGGGGGGGGGGGTCTGCTTAAAAAGACGCCTTTTCCAAATATTAGGTCAAACAAGAAAAGAACCAGTCATCCGAGATTGTCTCAGTTACGTAAGCGACGTCTACGATTCATAATGTTTCGACTCAGATTTCTGATCTTCTGGGCAAGTTGCACAACTTTGCCGAATCTTGTTAGATTTATTTTCGGCTGACATAAGACCAAAGAGGCGTAAAAAATACTGTTAAATGCCTTTTGGTTTGCAGGGCGGGTTGTTGGAAGGCGCGGGACACATAAAACATAATTTTTAGTTTGGTAGGAAATTATCAATTTTGCCCGAGTGGCGACCGAAGCCAATTCTTATCGATGTTGCACCATCAATTTGAGGGATCTTCAACGTCAGCAACTTGCACACGGGACCTCCGAGATTTCTCGCCCTTTCGAGATGGCTAGGTGTTAGATTGACATGTCTGAACGTTCTTCTCTCAGTGTGTGTGGTCCGGTGCAGTTTACTTTACATCACCTGTAGCGGGTGGTTGGAGGGTGCCACTGGTAGGTCCTTATATCTTGACTTTCCCCTCTGTTGTTTCTGTCTGTCTGTCTTACGACTTTTTCCCAGCACTAAACTATGACCTTTATTATGTCGATGTGCTTCTCTTTACTCAAACAAACAAACGAACGAACATCAGAGCCACAAGTCGGACGTTGCCATGTCACGATGACCCAGAAAACATTAACGCCAGAGTAACTCCGCAACAGCTGAATAAAACATTTCGGATTCTGTTTTTTGGTTCAACGCTTTTGCATTTTTGCCGAATCTTGTTATTTTCGGCAGACATAAGGTCAAAGAGGCGTAAAAAGTACTCTTTAAAATTTCCCTTGGTTCGCAGAGCGGGTTGCTGGAAGACGCCGCACTGTTAGGTCCTACTTCTTTGCCTTCTCTCTGTTGGTTCTTACTTTGTTTCCCAGCACTAAATGACCATTATTGTGTCGATGTGCTTCTCTTTACTCACAGACGAAAATGTTAACTATGTTGTTGTTGTTGTTGTTGTTGCTGCTGCTGCTGCTGCTGCTGTTGTTGTTGTTGTTGTTGTTGTTGTTGTTGTTGTTGTTGCTGCTGCTGCTGCTGCTGCTG
>NW_004797551.1:374092-375285 GCF_000002075.1 Aplysia californica
TTGTTGTTGTTGTTGTTGTTGTTGTTGTTGTCTGTGTTTGGTAAGTGCTTCATGGCGCTCGTAACTGCATAAGAATATATGAGCGCGCGGGACACATTTAACTTTTTCAGTTGGTAGGAAATTTTGAAGTTTGCCCAGGTGGCGGCCGAAGCCTACTCTTATTGATTTTGGACCACACTTGGATCTTTAAGGAGCGCAACTTGCACACGGGACCTCCGAGATATTTCGCCCTTTCCAGAAAGCTATAGGCCAAGGTGTTAGATTTTACCTACCATAAGATCTGGGGTGTGGCTGAAAGACAGCAGTAAGAAGGAGACAAGAAGTAGCAGTAGAAAGTCTGCAGAAAGAGTCAGGAGCCCAGAAGAGGGGGGCAAGGAGGGTGAGGGGGTTGGGGAAGAAAGTAGAGACGAAAGCAGATGGCAGAACATTGTCACAGAGAAGGAAAGGATTCGAACCTGGGGGGTCAGATCTATGTTCCCTCAGTTCTATGCCCCCCCCCCCCCAGCTCTAAGGGAATAATAGAGAACGTTTGGTTGAAGGAAAGGTACTTCTTTTGGGGCCAAATTTGACTGCAGTCGCTGAACGAGTGGTCAGATTGATAATATAATATTATATTATAACTTGGCCCCTTGTCAGTTTGACTAATATATATATATATATATAGATCACTCTCTATATAGCTTGACCACTTGTCAGATTGATTATATATAGCTTGACCACTTGTCCAGTAGGACCATTGCTTGGCCAATGATCAGATTGACTATATATAGCTTGACCACTTGTCAGATGGAATATCTATATATAGCTTGACCACTTGAAAGTTAGACCATTGCTTGACCACTGATCAGATTGACTATATTATTATATAGCTTGACCACTTTTCAGATTGATTATATATATATATAGCTTGACCACTTGTCCAGATAGACCACTGCTAGACCACTGGTCACTTTAACATGACATAGCATGTAACTTGACAGGGGGAACATAGAGCTTGAGGGAACATTAATAATATGCCCCCGAACACGGAACCTATTGAATGAGAGGCGAACACCTTAACCTCTAGACCAAGAGAGCCATATTTGTTATCGTTTACAGATCACATCAACAAACTATCCCCCCAATTTTTTCTTTAAAAAAACCCCCTATTTATTTTTATTTTTATTTTTATTTATTTTATTTTATTATTTTAT
>NW_004797551.1:375647-377133 GCF_000002075.1 Aplysia californica
ATTTTATTTTATTTTATTTTTTTTGGGAGGGGGGGTGGTGGGGGCTGTGTGATCTGCTGAAAAAGAGCTCGGTCCAAATATTAGATAACGCAAGAGAACCAGTCATACGAGATAGTCTGAGAGACATGGTCTGAACATCCTTCTCTCATCGTGTGTAGTGCCCAGTCTCACATAGTTTTTCTTACATCACAGTTAGGGGCTCCTTCTTACTGTTGTCTTTCAGCCAGACCCCTGATCTTCAGGTCAGAAAGATCTACACCTAGCCTTCTCGTACAAGGACAAAAAATCTCGGAGGTCCCGTGTTCAAGATGCGCACGTTAAAGAACCTTTGACTATCTAAAATAGGTGAGAGTAGGCTTCGGCCGCCATCTGGCCAAAATTCTAAATTTCCTATCAACTGAAAATGTCTAATGTGTCCCATGCGCTCATATGAATGTATGTAGTTGCGAGCGCCGTAAAATAAAAATACTTACAAAACAAAACAAAACAAAACAAAAAACAAAAAGATTACGTCGCAGGCCACAATTCAGACGCTTCCATGTCAGGCTGACCCACCCGGAGACCGATGGCCCAGAATATTATGACAACGCCACAGCTGCTGCTTTATACTAAGCCTAGAAAAAAAGTGGATTCAGTTTTTGGTCCTGCTTTTTGGAACTTTTTGCCGAATCATGTTAATGTCATTTTCGGCTGACATGAGGCCAGTTAAGCGTAAAAAGGTATTTTGAATTCCTTTTCACCTGCAAAGTACTCCCAGTTTTGTCTTGTATTGGTTTTCGTCAGGCCTATAACAACCTTTTCGTATCAGGTTTTTCGAAAAGAAAGGTCGAAAGACGAAACGGAAACCGAATCCACCATGTTTGGGCCCTAATCTATTTGTATCATGGAGTGGGGCCAATGTGTAAGTCTGTAAGCAAAGAAAAATATCCCTCCAAAACAAAAACAACCCCCCCCCCCTTCCCAACTTTGCAAGACGCGGACGTATCCTGTAGATCTCTAGCTGTACTCTGGGCCAAGGCCTATGATGTATTATGTGGTGCAGTGTGCTTGTGCCGTATCATGTGGGCTTTTTCGAAATAAGATAATGTAATTTTAACGGGTGATACAAGTCCTTGCATTTCAGAATTTTTTGATAGATTCAACCCTCCTCCCGCCCCATTCCTAAAAAAAAAAATTTTTTTTTAAGAAAAAAGGACGCAGTTTGAATGAAAAAACAAACTGAGAATGACAGCACCAGTTTGTATAGCTTGTTGACAGTATGGGTAAGATAAGGCTGCACCGAGAATAAGAAAACATTTTTTAGTTCGCATGGACGTTTTGTTTATCAAGCTGATGAATTATTATTAAAGAGCAGAAATCTTAACACCGACTGGCAGTATTGGATATAATCTAGATCTATTCACTGCATAAATGAATATTTAAAAACGCATACACAAACAAACACATACAGATACAAACACTCTCTCTCTCTCTCTCTCTCACAACC
>NW_004797551.1:377233-378638 GCF_000002075.1 Aplysia californica
CACACACACACACACACATACACACACACAATATGTTACCCTATAAAATATTATATACACTGGAGTCCGTAATCTGCAAGACTGCCTGGTTTTCTTCTGTTTAACCATGGTTTTGGTTCATGGAGGTTGCTCATAAAATATTTTTTTTTAAAATCTGTTTACCACTATTTTCGGATAGTTCTTTAAGTAGACCCCATTGTATGTGCGAAGACTGACCCAGAAATAGCAAGACAATGGCTATAAAAAGAAAAGTTTTGTCATGATTTACAAATTACATAGATCTAGTTATTTGGCTTAACATTCCATTTATAAATAATCAAACAATCAAGTATTTTCATATCGCCGCATAAGTAAATGCATGCCATCTCCAAAGAATGTTACTTCAAGCGACTGAAGTCAATCTCTGAGGTGAAGGTTTGTGCCATCAGTGAGTTTCTTTCCGGCAGCTACGGAAATTTATGAAGAGATTCTTCGGGGGGCTGGCGATGGGCTAACAGTACCCGTCTCACAAACTTTTACTTGTTACTGAAACGGAAAGCAGAAGACGTAACCTTGTAAAACATGTTTTTGGAATGCTACAGGAGAAATAAAAAATAACTAGATCTTTACCAACTGAAAGCTACAGAAGCAAAATTAGGGCTGAGGCATTCTCACACTCTAAGGGCCTGGCTGGATATGCTGAGATTGGAGAAAGTGGCCAGGAACAAGAAGCAAGCGTTGAGTCGACTGCTCTCCGCCTTATGTACGTGACGGTTGACCTAGGGAGAGAGAAAGCAAGACATTGGTCCAGACAGATGGGAACACGGAAAGGGCAAGACGAAGACTTTAAAGGGTTCTTGGACGTCACCAGCACTCCCGATTCCCAATGTCAGTAGCACTTTGCCTGAATAGTGTCAAAAAGCAGTGGTATGCCTTGGGTCATCGGTCAACTGTTTTGGAACCCGTCGAGCTAGTCCTTTTCTATATCCTAACTCTTTTTCCTTTAAAAAGATATAATATAGTTTCTATAGAGTATCAGCAAAGCCATAAATTTCGAGTCTCCTGTCATCACAAATAAGTTTTTCCGTGCATCATCATTTTTTTCTGTTTTGGCAAACATAATAATGACGGCCTCTAATTTGCTCATCGTGTAGACTTGTATGCCTCTCTTTCGGAAAATAATTGTACCCACAGTAGACCTTTGACTTGTTTCATCATCCAGTGCCAGATCTGCGACAGACATCGGCGATCATGATTTTCCATTCATTCCTTTGCTCGGATGCTCTCAGAAAAGCTACGTTTCCCTGATTTTTCCCTGTTACCCATTTGTTTAGGTTCCCTAAGTATGAGGGCCTACCCCTGCCTCGCTTGCCCTCAATTTTACCAGTGAGAGCTAGATGTTCAAGACCCTTATGTCTATTCAGGT
>NW_004797551.1:381376-382691 GCF_000002075.1 Aplysia californica
TCTCTCTCTCTCTCTCTCTCTCTCTCTCTCTCTCTCTCTCTCTTGACTTGTTTAAAACAACGAAATTATCACAACAAACAATTTCAAGTTCTGTCTGAGTTTTGTTCCCACAATTGCGAGAATAAACCGAATCGCTGATCTAATCTTTTCAAAAGATTGGATCTATTCTTTTAGTCAGTTGTGTATCTGGGTAGCCGTAGATCTAGTTGTGTGATATGGCTGCATGCTTTTTTGTTAAATGTAATGGTGCATCCAAACCAAATTATATCCCCTAAACGACTAAAACGTTTTATTTTCCCTGTGTTGTTTCTGTTTGACTGTTTGTCTTATTATTTTCCCCAGCACCAAATGACCAGAATTTTTTCCAATGTAAAAAAAAAAAGAAAAAAAAAACGTTAGTTACTTCAATATGGCCATTTTACTATTATTTCTGTGACATCCTTCGTATGAAGGTCGCATCACAACACGATTGGAGTAATTGTTGTAGTTAGTTTCTACCCACTGTATAACCTAATAATCATTGGTATAACCTCCTTGTCTCTACGCCATCGACACGATCTAGATTATCGCCAGGATCGGAAGTGGGTCACGCAACCCGTTTTCTTGCCCAGCCAGGTGTGGTGTGATTGGGTTCCACCACAGAAAGCATATCAAAGCAGATTGGAACAGACATTCTCCATTATGCGGGGTGCCCACTACGGCTGGATCGGGCCGACCTCCCGAATCGATCGCCGGAAACTGAAAACAAACAAGTTTGTTTTTGAGGCGACCGAGTCGGGCGAACGGCCAATCCCATCCGTAGTGGGCACCCCATATTAGAATGATAAACCTTTTCCTCGATGAAATCTTCAGGTTTGGGAGGATTACCCTGCAGCAAACAGTGGGTGGTTGGCAGGTACTCTGGTGTGATCTAGTCCTTCTTTCCTATCAAACATCTATCGCAATTATGATTTATATCTCCTTCTTTTTTGCGTTTGGTACTCTCTGGTAACACTTTTTATCGTCGGCACTCATATGGCCTAACTAATTGATCGTGCTACGAAAACATTGAAAAGCAATCATGCAAACGCAGCCATGAATGTGTGCTCGGTTCATCCATTGCACGTTTACAGCCGCTCTGGTCTTGATGGGTCCGCTGGGGAGGAGGTGGGGGGAGGGAGAGGGGGGAGGGAGAGGATTTCAGAGGATGACAGGGTGGGTTGCAGGAGGGCTGCAAAAGCTATATGTTTCCCCTAGCACAATGAATATCCGGTATCATGTCGACGTGCTTCTCTAGCTTAAACACAAACAAACAAGCACACACACACACACACAC
>NW_004797551.1:383838-386016 GCF_000002075.1 Aplysia californica
ACCTGCCCTGACGGCCACCTCTATAAGACGGCCACCTGTACAAACGGCCACTTTCCATTTCCCCCCTTGCGTTTTTTCTATATAAGTCGAACCTGCCCTGACGGCCACCTCTATAAGACGGCCACCTGTACAAACGGCCACTTTCCATTTCCCCCCTTGCGTTTTTTCTATATAAGTCGAACCTGCCCTGACGGCCACCTCTATAAGACGGCCACCTGTACAAACGGCCACTTTCCATTTCCCCCCTTGCGTTTTTTCTATATAAGTCGAACCTGCCCTGACGGCCACCTCTATAAGACGGCCACCTGTACAAACGGTCACTTTCCATTTCCCCCCTTGCGTTTTTTCTATATAATTTAATTGTGTAAAACGGGCACCTGTCCAACGCGGCCGCGGCCACCATAATTTAACACACAACCCCTATCACACTAAGCAATAATACCTGTCTAAGACGGTCACCTTAGTGACTCCACTACGTTTTGTTATAAATTGTGCATTGACCCCTGGCGTTGTGGGCGAGCCGTCATAATTCAATCACCTGTCGTTGTTGTTAGGTAAGTCCCTCCAACCGATCATGTTGCGTAGGCCCCTCCCACTGTTGACCAATAGCTACCAATTTTCAGCTGCTGGTGAGGTAAGCGTGTGATCCCTCATAACCCATAAGCCCCGCCCAGAACTCATACACAAATCGTAAGTGAGATGAGTGGTCACTGTTTACCCAGTCTGTAACAAAGTAACAGAGGACGTCAACATGAACTTGTTACAAAAGCGTCGCTCGTTCTCCAAGTAGTGGCGACCCATGCGTTTGTTTTAACATGGCACTCAGTCTTCCTTGTCTTATACATTTCGTTTTTATTGTCACCCTTGTGCAAAATCAGCGACAAAATAAAAATTACAAACGAAATACAAACTAACAACAATAACACCAACAAAGACAACATAATGGGGCTACTTTCGATTGGGGCCTCAGATGGGAATGGTTTGTTTTCTTTATCTTGATCAGTCCTGCCTAAGACGGCCACCTGTCTTATACGGCCACTTTTGTCCTTGACAATGGGTGGTCGTCTTACACAGGTTTGACTGTAATTTAACTGTGTAAAACGGGCACCTGTCCAACGCGGCCGCGTCCACCTTGTTTCAACACACAACCCCTATCACACTAAGCAATATCACCCGTCTAAGACGGCCACCTTAGTGACTCCATTTCGTTTAGTCATAAATTGTGCTTTGGCCCCTGGCGTTGTGGGCAAGTCGTCATAATTCAATCCCCTGTCGTTGTTGTTAGGTAGTCCCACCAACCGATCATGTTGCGTAGGCCCCTCCTACTGTTGACCAATAGCTACCAATTTTCAGCTGCTGGTGAGGTAAGCGTGTGATCCCTCATAACCCATAAGCCCCGCCCAGAACTCATACACAAATCGTAAGCGAGATGAGTGGTCACTGTTTACCCAGTTTGTAACAAAGTAACAAAGGACGTCAACATGAACTTGTGACAGAAACGTCGCTCGTTCTCCGAGTGGTGGCGAACCCAGGAGTTTGTTTTTACTTCGCACTCGGTCTTCCTTGTCTGATACATTTCGTTGTTTTTTTGTCACCCTTTTGCGAAATCAGCAACAAAATAAAAATTACAAACAAAATACAAACCACCACCACCACCAACAACAAAAACAACAATGCGGCTACTTTCGATAGGAACCTCTGATAGGAAAATTTGTTTTCTTCTTCTTGATCAGTCCTGCCTAAGACGGTCACCTGTCTTACACGGCCATTTTTCTCCTTGACAATGGATGGCCGTCTTACACAGGTTTGACTGTATATATATATATATATATATATATATATATATATATATATATATATATATATATATATATATATATATATATAAAACATACGCAAAAAAATAAGAAAAGAGAAATACCGGAGAATAGGAAAAAGAAAGTGAGAATGAAAAAAAACAAAAAACGATAGCCTGGGGTGAGAGGAAGATATAGATAGGTAGGTAGATAGATAGATAGATAGATAGATAGATAGATAGATAGATAGATAGATAGATAGATAGATAGATAGATAGATAGATAGATAGATAGATAGATAGAGAGAGAGAGAGAGAAAGAGAGAGAGACCGAGAGAGAGAGAGAGAGAGAGAGAGAGAGAGAGAGAGAGAGAGAGAGAGAG
>NW_004797551.1:386116-399342 GCF_000002075.1 Aplysia californica
GAGAGGGAGGGGGGGGGAGAAAGGAAGGGGAGGGATTGGTGCAGACAAACTCTCCGACTCCCCAAATGAGAAGGAAAAGACACGCACAACAATGAACTCTCCAAACGAGAAGACAAACTTCAAAAAGATAGAAAATATGCCCGCGCGCTCATATGGCCTTATGCAGTTGCGAGCGCCGTAAAATACTCACCAAAAAAAAAAAAAAGAAAGAAAAAAGATAGAAAGTATGCTCTTCAACCCCTCAAACGACAGAGAAAAGACAGAAACACTCTCTAAGTCGACCTAATTTTAGGATGTTCACACTGTTTCAATTAATTATGTTCTTGATTTTGTTGAATGCAAAACCTACAGAAGGAGTTTGCTGCACTGACCACTGAATTTTAAAATGTTCAGTATGTCCCCATCGATTAAAAAAGTACAGTATAAGCTTTTACTTTTTAAAAATCCTCTCTTATAAGTTTATAACACCCCCCCCCCCCTCCTTTTTTTATAGCATTGGAAACTGTGACGTTTTCAGTTAAATGGACGATGGAATCAATAAATATATTATGGCGTTTTATTGGACGATCTACAAGAAACATACAAATCATACAACAAAATGCTTATATAGAGACCTATTCATAGAAATGTAGCCTACTCTGTACATGTAAAACTAGGTATTTGTTTCTATATTAACAAAATAGGTTCAGTATTTCACAGCAAGGGGAAAATAACCGTTTCTTTCTGCTCGTTTTTTGTGTCTCGACACAGAGGAATCAGGCACTCGTCAATTCTGGGGCACATGGGGTTAATAAACGGATTACCTGGGGTTGTAATCTCTGGCTCAGTCAGAGGTTGACGTCATTTAATGACCTGCCACTACTTACGGTCAAAAGCTATTGTTAAGTTATACGTCAGTCCTTAGTCACTTAGGTCAGCCCATGCTTTCTTGATGATGTTATCAGTCCAGGTTGTTTTTGTTTTTTTGTCCAGCCTTGACTCTTTTGCCCCACATCTTGGCCTTGAGTATTTCCTTCATAATAGTCTTGTGGAGACGTTTTCTACGAGGGAGAGTCAAAAAGTAATGCGAGTTCGTTTATAACTTTAAAACAACAACAACAACAACAAAACACTTGCGACTATCATACCTCAAATTGAAGGGGGAAAATCTCAGGATCAGATTTCTATGTCTCAACACTGTCTCCATTTTGTTCACTAGCCACTGTCCACGTTTTATCAAGTTCACACATGTCAGCTTTGTCAAACTGAGCAGGTTGGTCTTTGGGGTGGTACAGCAGTCTTGATTTCTCCATCGTGTCCATAGTGTTGATCCCTCAATGATATTTTTCGAGGACCCAACAGGTGGAAGTCTGAAGGTGCCAAATCAAGAAAATCAGCTGGGTGTGAAAGTGCTTTCCATCCAAACGGGGTGATTGTCTCCCTTGTTCTGGTATTCGTATGCATGCTGGCATTGTCATGGTGAAAAAACAACAACACTCTTTCCAATTTCAAATTTGGTCCGACTCGTCGAATTCTAGCTTCCATTCGTTTCAGTGTTTCAATGTAGGCTTCAGAATTGACAATTGCTCCTCGTGGTCCAAAAATTTGTGAGATGCACTCTTTGAATGTCCCAAAACACGGTTGCCATGATTTTTTCAGCTGATTCTTCGGGACTATGCTTGTCTGACAAACACACGGAAACCTCTTCATCTTCTTCCGGTTCTTTGCTCAAACGTCTAACCCATCTATATACAGTGCCAAAACTTAGAGCTTGGTCCTTGTAAACATTTTAAGCCTCTTTATTTTGGATGTTACTGATGTAGTCTCCTTCTGAAACAATAAAGTCAATCACAGCCTTTTGATTCTGACAGACCTCAAAGGGGGGCAGCCATTTTGACGTGACGTCATTCAGGCGAAAATGAAAGAAACTTAAATTTTAACAGTTTTAGTTCACAAGTTCATGTTCAAGTACTTGTAAGCTGAATTTCATATAATTTGGTGGAAAATTGTGCAAAATAACTAACAACTTGCACTACTTTTCACTTTGTTAAGTAGGGTTTGTCTTGTATGGAAAATCTAAAACACCTCATTGTTAATGTTATTCTTTTTTGTGCGCTTTCCAGCTTATTGTGGCCATTCCATGGTAGCTCCACATCTCAAACGCAGATTTCTTGTTTTTATAAAATCTTTGTTGAAGTCCAGGTCCCTGCGCCATGTAGGAAAATGGGGAAGATGTAGCACTCCACAAACTTCTTCTTTTAAGAATCTTAAATCCTTTAAGGCCTTGGTGTAAATAAATGGAGTCATTGACGACATCGTACTTATTACTTGTGTGAAGGACCGACAACACTGCACAAGGGGCATCCTCATGAGCGCTCCGTCCCCTGAAGAAGCACATCTTGAAGTGTGTAGATGCTGACGATTCCAAACAATGGTTGATTCCATAGCCTTCTGCTCCTCCCACTAAGTCTTGATCTTCTCTGCAGGCGCCCCATCCAACTCCAAGCTCACGAAGTCGCTCAAGATGATGGTATTCCGATTCTTCTTGTTCTTTTTCCCGTTTTCCCCTGACTGAACGCACAATTTCAGGGTTGTCAGGGCACAGCTTTTCTTCAGGTTTTGCTTTCCCAGCGAGCTCATCAGCCCTCTCATTGCCTTTGACTCCAGCATGGCCCGGGGGTGAAGATCCAGGTGATCTTTTCAGTGTCGTCTTCTTCAGGAGGTCTGTCTATTTCAAAGCTAGATTTCTAATTTATTTGGCTTACTTTTGGTGAAAGAATACTTATCCATATTGAAAAGAAGTCACCGAGACCGAAAGAGGTGTGGGTCGCCTGGTGTCAGAAGCAACATACTATACGGAGAAAATGGCCGCCAAACTTTGGTGACTTTCAAATCTTGAGTGTCCTTTGAACTGCAAATGTATATCTACTTTTTCTGACATTGATCATCTTTTGTCAGCAAAATACAAACAGAAAGGGTTGTTGAGAAGAAAAAAATTCCATCAAAATTACCCAACGGTTATCTGAATTCAAATGGGGAGAGAAGCTGACGGACTGAAATAAAAGAGAGGCTGAGTGAGAAGGGCGTGGTAATGTTTAGGAAACCCAACATATTCACGTTCAGTTAACTATATTGGCAATTTAGTAATGTAATTCATAGGAAAAGCATACGGTTTTCCCTAGGATATCCCTCCTAGTTAGTTCTTTAACCCTATCCTATCCGTACGTCCTGGGGTCATTTTGTAACCCCCCCCCCCGGGTGTTGTATTCTTCACCTTTCAGAATAATTCTAGTTCTAGTACGAAGTTCTCTTTGAAGCTTTGAGTATTTCTCTAAAAATCATCTTGACAGAATGCTGTGCAAAGCATACGGATCGGATTAACGAGTAAATTTCTTCTTTGTCCTGGGTTTGAATCCGGACAGCGACGGAAATTTTCGTCTCTAAAATTTTCTCCTTTCGCACTCTTTCCGGCTTTCTAACAATGTTCTGTTGTCTGATTTCGTCTCCACTTTCTGCCCCCACCCACCCCTCACCTCCTTTGCCCCCTCATCTGGGCTCCTGACTCTTTCAGTAGCCTCTCTACTGTTACTCCTTGGCTCCTTCTTACTGCTGTCTTTCAGCCACACCCCTGATCTTCTGGTTAAATTAGGAAAGATCTACACCTAGCCTTCTCAGCCAAGAGTGAAAAATCTCGGAGGTCCCGTGTGCAAGTTGTGCACATTAAAGATCCCTTGGAGGTCCAAAACCGATAAAAGTAGGCTTCAGTCGCCATCCGGGCAAAATTCAAAATTTCCGAACCAACTGAAAAATGTTTAATGTGTCCCGCGCGCTCATATGACCTTATGCAGTTGTGAGTCCCGTAAAACACTTACCAAAACAAACAACAAAAAATGCCGAAGATTTGTTACCCGTTGGGTCGCCCCTGACAGTGACTGACAGTGACAGATGACAACAAACCTCCTCCTCTCCTCTCGGCTCTCTGCTTTCCTCAGTGTGTCCCGCAGCTCCATGGCTGTCCATTCTCGGATGTTATCCTCCCATCTCTTCTTCTGTCTGCCTAGACCGACTAGATTCTAGCCGGTATGATTTTTCTTTTCATTGTCGTTTTCATCGGCTTGTATTGGGCAATGTCGCATGGCGGAGCCCACCCCTCTCTATGTCAAGCCACAGCCGAACTCCTTCTATGCATGCTTTTGCCTCAAACACGGAGTCGTTGAGTTCTACTTAGAACCCTTTCACCTTGCTTCAAACAAACAAAAGCAGTTTAGTTTTAGTAGAGGTTTTTCGAATCTCGCAACTGCGTTAGGTCATATGAGCGCCAGAAGATTAGAGAGTAAAAAACATAAAAAAAGAAGAAGGGGAGTTAAGGACGATAGATATTTGACAGGAACGAAGAAACAAACCACTCAAGAGCACCCGCCAACCGCCCAAAAACAAAAGCAAGACTCTTATACTTATAGTAAAAGTGAGTGTGTCGCACCAATGTGTATCCTCAAATTATGAATTAACAAAGCGTTTGCTTCCTACGGTGTAAAGTTATTATCTATAGGGTCTATATGACATCATCAGATCGTGCGCGGCGATGAGTTTTATTCATTCATTTACTTTTTAGTCTGTAAAATTAAACTTCCGCCTCCGGTACGTCCATATTTGGCAGTGACAAGAGCTCCAATGTCGTGTGTCAAATCAACATCATCATAGACAAGAGAAAGGCTCACTGTTGATCATAAACTTGTCTACAGGTCTAGCTGAGCGGAGCCGTGACAGACGTTGTTCTGAGAAGCAGCTGAAGAAACATCTAACATTACTAACAAGCGTGATCTAACTGCAAAGAGAAGGGGGCACACCAGAAGCCTAAATCTGCCATCAACTTTTCGCCCCGCAGCCAAAAGTAAGGTGAGTAGGTGAGTGAGCCCAGCGAATTGTATCAATTAGATCTAGATCTAGATCTAGATATCTAGCTAAATAGAAATCTAAGAATTTAAAACTGAATCAGCGAAAGAACTTGTTTTTCGGGAGGGGGGGGGGGGTATGCTTGGGAGCTGCTTGGTTTTTACTGTATGTTTCCGTCTAAAATTAGATCAATGGCCTTTAAAAAAAAAAAAAAACAGAACCACCGGGTTTTTTTCGCTCGTCTGTTGGGATGCCTTACATACGGTAAACCAGAATAACTACTGCCTGGTGCAGTATTTGTCTAGTGGCTGCGTCAACATTGTTAGTCTATTCTCTATTTGTCGCCCTCTATCTATCTATCACCATTTGTCTATCTCGTTCTGTCTACAAGTACCATTATCTATCTATCTATCTATCTATCTATCTATCTATCTATCTATCTATCTATCTATCTATCTATCTATCTGTCTGTCTGTCTGTCTGTCTGTCTGTCTGTCTGTCTGTCTGTCTGTCTGTCTGTCTGTCTGTCTGTCTGTCTGTCTGTCTATCTCTACCCGTCTTTCACTTGGTGTCCATTCTCTATCTGCTTATCACCATCTATTTCAGTCTGTTTATCTTTGTCCGTTTATCATATCTGTCTATCTCTATCCGTCTATCTAGGCACCTCAGTGAATTTTTCAAACTCCTTCAAGGGCACTGAAATAAAAGAGCTTGGCATTATGTTTTCAGAGATTTAAAAATTATTGTGAAATGTTTGTTAGTTCAGCAGCGACCATTTTTGTAAATCAATTTTCGCCCGATTTGGCTAAATTTTTACATTGCATTTTGTGCCATCAAACCTCCAAATTTTGCTTCAAAACGCCTTAAAATCCTTAATAATAATACTTGTATCATTGTGGTATCATTTTGTTTGTTGTTTTATGTAGAATCAAAAAGTAACGCCACCAAACAACTAGGATAGTAAAAGAAGCTAAGAACAGATCCTGGACAGTATATATGGAGAACAGCTTGCAACAAAATGTAAAGAAGACCCCAGAGAGTTTTACACGAAAGTTAAAAGCATGAAGATGCGGGAAGAACCATCCAACCCAACTGAAATAGTCAATGACGAGAACAGAAATCCTATTTTCAGGAAGCCAAAGAATAAGATTAAGGAATGATGGAAACGCTATTTCTAGGAGCTGCTGCATCCTACAGGAGAAAGAACATCAAACAGCTTCTCAACGAAAGAAACCACCCAAGGACCATCAATACTGCTGGGTGAAACCCAACATGTTCTACAGAATAGATACACAAACAAAGCGCCAGGCGTTGATAACATCACAGCAGAAGATATAAAGCTATGCGGCAATATCGGTGAACTCTGGCTTTGGAGGACATTAATTAACCTGGATACTGGCTAGGGCGACAATTACAGCACCCGATGACTGGCAACGAGCTGTCATTGTATCTTTTTGGAAAAAGAATGGTAATACAACAGACTGTGGAACCTACAGAGGAATATTCCTTCCCAGCCATGTGGGTAAAATGTTTGCCAAGATACTGAAATAAGAATGAGACCAATTGTAGAGACTCTACTCAATGACAGACAGAGAGACACAGGGAGAGAGAGAGAGAGAGAGAGAGAGAGAGAGAGAGAGAGAGAGAGAGACGGCGCGATGTCACGGTTGAATGGTTCAGCCAGTTTTTTGTTGATTTGGTTGATAAAAGGGTAAGACGACTACACTAGCCAAGGTAAGACTTCTAAGATAACCATTCATTTAAACGTTTTCTGGAAGATCAAAGACTGGTTTACATGTGTATATGATCAACAAGGGTAGATCTAGTTTGAAAAAAATATGACGAGAAGAATTAAGAAAAAACAATGGTTATAAATTGTCTACTTTTCAAGTTGAAATATCTCGGGACTCGTGAGTCGCACATCAACTTGGGAAAAAAAAAAACGTTTTGAAGGCTATCCAAAGGTCTTTAATGACATGTATCGGACTTGGTTGTTGGTCCCCTAAATTAAACAAAAATGTGGGCCGATTGAACCCACTGTCGCAACGAGACGTCATGTCCGGAAACACAACTCAATGGGACTTTCCGTAGCCGAATCACGCTGTAGTGAGCGCGTTCACTGTAGTGCCTAGTCAATCACTGTCTATCGCCATCTGTCTCTATCAGTCTGTCACTAGATTTATCACTATCTCTCTATCACTATCTACTATCTGTCTTCATCTTCTATCATCATCCTTCTATCACTACGTCTTTATTTCACTATAGGTCTATATCTACCACTATCTGTTTATCTATTAGTCTGTCATCATCTCCCTATCACGATATATATATATATATATATATATATATATATATATATATATATTTATCCCCATCTGTCGATCTCAATCTGTATGTCACAATGTCACTATCTCTCTTTCACTTCTGTTTCTCACTATCTGCCTACCACCATCTCTTAACCGTCTCATCGCCAGGTCCGGGGTTGGAAAACTGGTACGGCCCCTTATGAGCAACATTTCCATCGCATCCACCAATGACTCAAACCTTTGCTCTTGAGTTGACAGCCGCCCTCGCATACCATTGACCAGAAGAGGAACAGGTTGCTCTTTCATTAAAGAAAGTCAGGCTCCACCAACATCGGAAACAGACTAGAGCTGGAACCACAAAGTCTATCATGTTTTTGGGCAGAACCGTACCCTATCGCACTGAATCGTGAATTCCTTCGGTGCCATATTATTGACTTACTACTTTACTTTTTTCGGCCTGTTATCTTAAGGTGTCTAGGGAAGAAACAAGCGTCATTCTCTAGTTTGTTAAAGATCTATTGCCTGGTGCATGGTTGCATGGTTGTATTGTTTTTGTTTAATGCTTCTCTGGCCCCATCTATCCATCTTTTCCATCGTTTTAGTGGGACTGCGTTGATTATAGGCCTACTGTACGACCAGAGCTGAGTCATGAAGAAAAGAAAAGACGGAGAGAGAAAAATGAACAAGTTAGCCCAGAGCGTCGTGTACTATGCGGAGAACGAACTACCACCCGGTCCAGGCTGCAACGTGCGTATCTCAGAACTGATGCCGAGAGCCGCCAGGGTAGGTCGCTTGAAGTGGAAGAGTAAGGCCCATGAGTCACAGAGGCGGGAATATTATCGCGATGATGGGAAATCGGCGCTGCCTTCTTTGCCGCGTCAGCTGACGACAGCCGTGACGTCACGGAAACCTGGTCACGTGGTGTCTTCTAGGCGCGGGGTTGTGGAAAAGACGGGGGAGCTTCTAACTGGTCAGTCGTCATCCTGTAGCTCCAGCGCTACTGTCGTGAGGTACAGGGGTTCTAATCCCACAGCAAGCGCAGAGAGCTGCCAGTTCCCCGCCGTCAACGACGCTGCCTTGAGAGGGAAGGCCAGGGTCAAGGCTAGAGATAGTTGTGTCCGCACGGACGTCGGGCTGGGGTCAGTGGCCGCGAGTTTTATCTCTGCGACCACCCACCACCAGGGAGCGATGGTCTCAGCTGCGGCCACCCACCACCAGTCTAAGGCCACCCACCAAAAGGGGGCACCTGTTTCTGCACCCACCCACGACCAGCTTGCGGCCATCCACGATCAGGGAGCCGGGATCTCGTCGGTCGGCGTGAGGCCAATATCGGTGAGTGTGGCGGGCAACGCAGCGTCCTGTTGTCGCAAACGACACAACAAACAACGCAAACGGGGGTGTGGTAGTGGTGGTGGTGGTGGTAGTCACAGTTATAGTGGATGTAGTGGTTGTGAGAGTCACAGCCAGGTGTCACTGGTGAGTCACACGGCTGGCATCACCACAGACACAGATTCCTGCCGCAAACGTCACCACCGTCGTCACATTAAACGTGGCATCTGCCATAAACGTCACCATCGTCAAAAACGTGACTCGTGTAACAAACGTGACATCTGTCACACGAGAGGACTGCCCACCGTAGGCACATCTAGGGCGGTCACAGGCAGCTTCAAGACGACCAACCTCACCCTGTCCCCGGACCTGGGATGTGCTGCAGCCGTCAGAAAGAAGATAGTTCCTGCGTCAACAACGGCAACAACTACAGGGATAACTTCTACGACTTCTACTACTATAACTGCAACAACTTCCTCCAACACCGGCGCGAGACTGATCCAGCCTCCAGCTTTTTCCTGTAACGATAACAAGGCCGGGGGTTCTGTCCATATGAGGCCCAGTTCTGCACGAGTCAAGCGCCTGACTTCTGCTTCATCAATGGCGCCCGTCTCCACCTCGTCCATGGCCTCTGTTCCCGCCTCGCTGCGCTCGCACAAGCCGTCCAGACGATATAGGAAGTGTAGGAAGCCCGGCTGTGTGTCGGTGGCCAGAACCGTTACTGTGTCCTCGTCGGTGCACCCGCCCGCACAGTCCGCAGGGAGACCAATCGGGCGAGGGGTGTCTGCGTCATCTCCCGTGCGTGACGTCATCGGTGGTATGACTACCCAGCCCTCGGCTCACTCCCACAGCCCTGTGAGAGCTACCATCACCAGCACCGCGAAGGACTTGAGGTCAAAGGTGAAAAACGCGGCTGGGGGGAAGGACAAGCCTTCTAGCCTCGACCATACCAGCCATGTCGCCCCCTACACCTCCCCGCCCACACCTCGCAGTCGTCATGGCAACACAAAGGCGCCAACACGCCCCGTCGCTCGCGCGCTGTCGCAGAAGAGCTGCGGCTTGAAGAGGCGGGCGGACACTAAGGTCAGCTCGGTGGGGTTGCGGCCGGTCGGGGCCGGGGCTGGGGGTGTGGTCACGGGGATACACGCCCACCAAGAGAACAGTCTGAACTGGTCCAGTCCGCACAAACAGGCGGAGAATCCAGGCCACTACGAGGACACGGAAGAAGTCCAGGTGGAGCTGAGGAAACACTGGACTCTGGGCCAAAGTCTGGCGGAGGACATCGAAGCTGTGAAGGTGGAGAACCACCACAGGCAGCAGCAGCACAAGAGCAGCAAGAAGATCAGCAGCAGCAGTGGTGGTAACAAGAAGCGGATCGTTCGCTGCTCGGTGGCCAGCGCTAACTCAGGCGGCAAGCCAAACTCAAACACCCTTGGGCCCGCCCACCGAGACGTCATCAAGGAAAAAGCACGTCTGTCGGCGGCCGCCGCCTTCCAGGGGAAAATCCTCGCCGCGTCCCCCGCCGCGCGAGAAACCACCGCGCCTCCGTCCCCCGCACCGGCACGGGCGCAGCAGCTGTTGTCCAGGACGGGGTCGCCGTCTACTGGTTCTAGTTCCCCCGGCGGGGGTGGAGGAGGAGGAGGAGGAGGCAGCAGTCACACGACGACACCACGCAGCTCCAAGTCCTTGGTGGAGGAGTTCCGGGCCAGACTGAGGCGCGGGAAGGGCAAGAAGTCCATCTTCCCGTCCAGCGTGCCCGTGGTGAGCTACAAGACGCCCGACTCGCGCCGCCAGCCCAAGCTCCGCAACATCCCGCAGACGTACCAACAGCTAGGCTTGGCCCCTCTCACTCGCAGCCCGTCCAGCGAGAACTATTTCCCTAGGATCGCCTCCGTCCTGCGCGCCGGGCAGCACAGGCAGCAGACCTTGGGGATGAGGCCCAAGAAGCCGATCAAGAAGCAGCACAAGGTCAAGGCCGGGGAAAAGGGCAAAGGTCAGCGAGCGGGTGGAAAGGCCAAGAGGAAAGATTCTGATAGAGAAGTAACAACTGCGACAACAACAACATCAATAACAAAGTGGAGGCGGAGGAGGGGAAGGAGAAGTGGTCATAGGAGCAGCGGGTCTAGTCTGTTCTCGGGAGGCAAGCGGAGGAGGAAGAATGGGACGGAGAAGAGAGGCAGCTGGGGGGAGCTGTCGCTTGAAATGTCCTCCGGGCTGGGGCAACCTTTGCCCCTTGTGCCCGCACGATCTTTGACCTCGGCGCGGGCACGACCTTTGACCTGTCTTCGGAGACAGGCAGTCGTGCGCGGTCAACTGGCCCTGATGTTCCCTGTGACTGCCTCCATGACTGACATGGTTGCGGCGTTCTGAGAGGGAGAGGGAAAACGTCTTCTCGCTATTGTTCTTGTTCTTCTTCTTCCTCCTCCTCCTCATCTTCTTCTTCCAGTTCTTGTTCTTCCTCCTCTTCTTTTTCTTCCTTCTCTTCATCGGCTACTTTTTCCTCTTCTTCTTTTTCTTCTTCATCTTTCTCCTCCTCTTCTTCCTGTTCTTCTTTTTCTTCATCTTCCTCCTCTTTATCGGCTGCTTCTTCCTCTTCTTCTCCTTCTTCAGGAGCCACCAGTAACACATCGGAGGCCATGTTTCGCCCCTCATTTCTCTCCCGGTTGTTCTCAGCAAGCATACGTGTAGGACTACATAGATTATAAATTAAATGTATTATCTTGTCATTCCCAGTGCATCTGCTCACATTCTCTGAATAAGACACATCTAGTGCCAGACGAAAACCCAAACGAAACAGAAGATTGGTTCTTGTTCCTCTCTGCAAGATTTAGGCTCTACAAATCTTCATCATCATCATCGCTTTTCTCAACCTGGATCAAGGTATAGGTCACAAACACTTTCTACTTTTCCATATCCTGGGCTAGCTAGCCTCTTGGCATTATTCCAAGTCGTCCCTCTCTTCTTCTGTTCATCCTTTTCTGTGACTCTTCTCCAGGTTTCACATGGTTTCTCCTTACTACATCTCTTACCATGTAGATTCCCATCCAGCATGTTCTTTGTTAGCTGTGCGACAGCCTGTCTTCCTGAGGACTGATGGATTGGTATGTCCAACCCATCGCCACATCCTTCTTCCCACTTCTTCTCTGACTAAGGCTATGTATTGTTCTCCTTATACATGTATTACTTTCTCGTTGGTGACCTTACCTGTCCACCTGCACTACTATGAGCCTCGCCCAAAATCAGTCCTCTTCAACAGATTTCTTTTATTACATTTTTTATTTTATTTGAAGCGGAATAGTTTCCAAATTCGAAGCTCTAATAATGTTAGCGCAACCAGCATCTGTGATGTAGCACTCATTCCCATAAAGTAATAGTAGTGGTAGTACATGTAATCTATATGATATACCGTTGGCCTATTTCATGTTGTAATTATAGTTTGTATCTAATATACTCTGCGCCTTTCTTGTCTCCAGGAACTTAAGGGAAAAAAAGACTGAAATGTTATTGCTTCAAGTGAAAAGAGGGGGCTGCGGTTCAGATTTTCATTATCATGATTGCTTTGAACTGGTCTGCCTGCTTCCCAGAATTGCCAATGTGAATAAAAATTGATCAATGGTCTTATTCTCTGACAGTGTAACTTTGTTTTCAACACGAAAAAAGAACCTTTGCTGAGTAATAATAAAATTATGATGAGAAAAGACACAACAGTTAGCCCACGGTACTTTTGCGCTTTTTACAGCGCAAGCCGACTCATCAAATACACAAACTCATACACACACACATTTATACATGATGTATAATGAAACTTTTGATGGATCTCAAGTATAAAAATTTTTTTTTATCATGTTTAGCCCTCATCAACAAAATTTTGATAATTTAGGTGGCAGGCTTCCAACCCTACCTGTCAGGGCCATCCGTGGCAGAGGGAGAGAAACACAACATCTGAGCAGAAGGAAGACGATACTCGTCAGAAATTTCACACCATTCAGGAACTGAACTCGGATCCCCTGTGTGTGGTGACAAAAAAATGTCTAGCCAGCAGTACACCACAGATGTCATGACAGTCACCTGAACAAACGGCCACTTTAATTGACTTTCTTCCCTTTTGTTTTTTTAAAATACTGTAGTATTTTTAATAGAGACACTCTCCAAGATGCCAGCCTGCCATTTTGGCCTGCCTGAAGCAACCACTTTTCTCCTCTACGACATTCCCCCCACCACGGCAGTGCCACTGACTGAAGTGTCTTTAGGCCATTCCCAAAGGGGGGATATTAACGAGTTCTTATGCACAGGAGAATTAGAATTGTAAATGGGCTGATTTATCAATTTCATGCTCATACTGTGCCGGAGCAACATAGGGGGAACTGCTGCTTTTTCTTTCCTCATCCTTACTATTTCTGGGGGAGCCTTGATAGTCGAAGTAGACTTTGTGCTGTTGAGGCTAGAGAAGTGAGAAGAGTAAGCTGGTTTCCCCGTTTGGACTTCTGTGTTGACAGCAACCCCTTGGCGCTCAAATGACCTTAATTAAGCAGTTGTGAACGCCTTAAAAACCTTACTACCATTTCTCCCCTCCACAATAAATCACCATCTTGGACAAGAGCGACGCTAGAACTCATCATACCATTTCTTATAACTAATAATATAATTGAAACTTGTAAAGTCATTGACTTGGAAAAATTCAACAGTAGATTACAGACAAACCTCGTTGTACCCCCCCTC